>NW_005354010.1:118010-126458 GCF_000412655.1 Myotis brandtii
CTAAAACAGTATAGCATTGTCAAAAAGTATGATAATTATCAATCCATGCCATAATCCTATAAGATCAATTGTCCACCTCATTCATTTTGTTTCAACTTGCATTCCCTCAGCTCAGCAAATGACTGAATCCTGAGAAAACCTAGGCCACTACACTTTAGGGAGGAGGCTTATACAGCCCCTGAGTTAGAGTACGAGTTCTATACACAGCACAGTTTTGTGTTTCAGTTTCAGAGACTCCAAATTTTGCTGGTACAATATAATTAAATTTACAGTTTCTTTAAAACATTCCCAACAGTAATATCAACTGGAAGATTTCCATGTAATTGGCATACAAACAAAAATGAATGCTTAACACAATTGCTTCAAAATAGAATAGCTTCTATTTTGAATGTATGGGGTTGAATTCTGAAAATTTTAAGCATTGATCTTTGATTATATATAAACTAGAGGCCCAGTGCACGAATTTGTGCATGGGTGGAGTCCCTCTGGGTGGCCTATGGGGATTGGGCTGAAACCCGCAGTCCAAGGCCGCCTGCAGCTCCTACCTGCTGCTCGGGCTAATCCTGGCCACCCCTTGCCCTTGCCACAGGCTCGCACCCAATCAGTCCAGATTGGAGAGGCTTGCGCTGCTACAGCAGCAGCACTCGCCAACCATGAGCCCTGTATCTGGCTTCCTCCCATGGGGAGTGCCCTGAGGGAACAGGCTGAAACCAGCTCTCTGACATTCCCCAAGGGGTCCCAGATTGTGAGAGGGCACAGGCCAGGCGGAGGGGCCCCACCTGTGCACAATCAGGGTGGGGAGAAACCACAGGAAGGCTCCAGGGTGTGTCCAGCCCATCTCCCTCAGTCCCAATCAGTCAGACCCCAGCAGCAAGCTAACCTACTGGTCAGAGCATCTGCATCCTGGTGGTCAGTGCACATCATAGCGAGCAGTTGAGCTGCCTTAGCATATCATTAGCATATTACACTTTGATTGGTTGAACAGTCAACCGGTCACCAGATGAATGGACACTTAGCATATTAGGCTTTTATTATATAGGATACTTTTGTGTGTGTGTGTGTTTGTGTGTGTGTGTATTAGCTCATATTGTATCTGACCACCACTATTGAAATTTTTTTGAAATGTTCCAAATAACAGAAGTTAAGGGTTGGTTTTGGAATGAACTAAATTGCAGAAATTATTAGGTAAGTATAGTGATGTCAGCATTATTTGTGGATTTCTCCTATATTACCTTAATATTTACTTCAACTTTTGTAGCCAATCATTAATTTAATTGATTTCTAATTAAACATTATGGAAATGTCATTTTCTAAAAATTAGCAATGTTTGCTTGCTCTATCTTTAGTATTTCTTGAAAGTTACTTTTTTCCAAGCACGTTTCTAAAAATATCAGAAGTCAAATAGTTTCACATGATATAACAGGCAGACAAGTCTATAACTTCTACTGGGTATACTGTAAATGATTATTTTCCATGGAAAAAAGGCAGAACTACTATATCTAAACCAGAGTTACCCTTGTAAAAACAAGAGCAAGAATAATGTGTAATGCAGGACAGCACTGAAAACAGCGTTGCAACAATTCTCTTACACCAGTAGATTTTAGCTTGGAGTAAAGAATCCATTTCCTACCTTGTTTGAAAATCACTGAGTGGAGAAAGATGCAGATGATTATTTGCTTCTGTAAAAGTTTCCTGTGAGGTAAAAGAAACTTACATATAAGTGTTACTAAAGCATATTCATTACATGATCTAGTAAAGTACCAGGTTATCAAAGTTGCAAATCAAAATAATTCAATGCAAAGGATTGTAAAAAAAACTCTAAAACATGTAATTGAATAGCTTACTGTACAGCTCTTGACTCTCCTGAGTCTCTTACAACCAATTTAAAGTATATCTGTTCCTGCTAATTGATTAAATATCCTCCCTCAATACTCCTTCACCTTGGCACCAATTAAGGTTTCTGACTTTACATCTTCAGTAAATTAACTAAAATCAAATTTTCTTAAAAGTAATAATGGAGGTACAGAATCTACTAGATGATGACAGGCAAGTGAGAAATGGTAAATTTCTTAATGTAGAGCCCAACTAATCTTTTTAGACCCAGAACTTATTGCAGTGCTTGGCATCAAAAGAAAATCAATGATTGTTTTTGAATTGTTGTATTAACTCTGTTCATCTTGTGGTGAAATTCTTATTTTAGTTGCAGATCTATCTTGTCAACTAAAACCACTTGATGGTTTAGGTTTCCTTTAATCATCTAGTCAATAACTTAATTGCTGCTGTATTTGACTCTCAAGTAAGCTATATCAAAGTGGCAAATGGTATTTGTATATGATTATCATTAATCAATTATAGTAACTTGCAAAAATCACATTATATTCCAATGCAAATAGTTCTGTAATTCAAATTAACATGAAACATAAACTGTGGCTTCTTTTTCATGACAAAATTTTACAATTATTCTAGTTTTACTAACAACAATTGAAAGGAAACACATCTTCCCAGTGAATGATATTTTCAGTACCATTATTATCACAATTTTCTACTAATTTTGTTTTGTGGGGTTTTTTTTTTTGGTTTTTTTGTTCCTCTTAGAGTTGAATGGAACAACTTCTGTCTCATTATGGTCTTTTCAATTAAAATTAACTCATGCGGGTGGGCAAATATTTGCATTGTTATAATATTGGATTAATAGCATTCACAGCAACAGCAGTTGAATCTCCAATCATCAACATCTAATATGACCAATTATAACCAAGTCTAAAGGGAATACAATTTAAAATGTCTTATTTTTCTTTGTATTTATTGTGAATAGAATTCCTTTTTTATTATACATCTAAATTTGGTTCAATATTGCTTTTCATCAGAAATACTAAAATAATTAACAAATGAGCAAGTTTTATTTCATTTTTAAGGCAAAAGTGAGAAACTATAAATATAGTAAATCTTACTACAAAAATTTGATGATTTTCTTTGATTATAGAATTTATAATTTTAGGTTATTCCTCACTGACACAATAACTGTTTGTAAAGTGTATTTGTTTATGTTATTATTTAATTGATTTTAGATAGGGAAGAAGAAAGAGAGAGAGAGAGAGAGAGAGAGAGAGAGAGAGAGAGAGAGAGAACATCAATGTGAGAGAGATACATGGTGGATCGGTTGCCTCTTGTAGGTGCCACACTAAGGATTGAACCTGCAACCTAGGTATGTGCCCTGACTGTGAATCGAACTCCAGACCTTCCAGTGCATGGGATGATGCTCCAACCAACTGAGCCACACCAACCAGGGCCTACTTGTAAAGGTTAGAAATATATCATGAAAATAAAAAGTTACACATATTAATCTAAAAATAGAATCTAGTAAGCATATTCACATGTGCACATGTGCATACACCTGTTTGCACATACACTTATTACTTATCGAGTTTTCAGAATATATTTAATTAAGGACTACCTGATGCTGTTTGCTTCAATTAGATAAAAAATAGTCCTTATCCACAGAAGATTCACCAAGAGAGCCATGTCAAAATGCAGTTTTTATTTAAGAGGTTTAGGGTGTAGGCTGAGCAACTACATGTCTATCGAGCTCCCAGTGATGGTATGTCTGTTGGCCTGCGACTACATTTTGAGGAGTTATAAATTAGATGACACTTTTGGATAGTCCCAATATTTTAACTTAAGAATATGCTCAACCAAGGACCAATAAATTATATAGTTGCATAAGGGTGATAAGAAAGTAAGAATATTTGAGTTATAAATATCAGATCTCTCACTAAGTTTCTCTGTTTCATTTGGGAGTTGTTGTTTTTCTTTGTGTCTCCTTAGTCTAAGCTGAAAATTATTTTGAAGATCTCTTTTTAAGTAGGAGAGATTCAATAATATATCAACATGAATGAAGAGAAAGTACCTACCATACGTCTTACACAACATTTGATCTTTTTAGGATAAATGCAAACATTCTGGAATGATTATATCTTTAGCTTTACATTTTTAGTACTTTTATATATGAACATATTCCAACTTCTACAACCAGTGGTTCATATGTTCTTAAATGAAAACAAATGATATACCCAAATTATTTGAAAGGAAACCATGAAGATTATAAAAACAGCATACTTTTTATTTTTCATAAATCTCATTCACACATCAATTATGAGTATTAAAAATAAACATCTTAGCAAAAGTTCTTTACATAATTGTAATGATGCATCTGGTTTCTTTTATCTACAACTGAACATTTTAAAGACTAACTATAAGAATTTCAGCCTTTCATGTCAAAAATCATTCATAAAACACTATTTCAGTTTGCTCTTTCATTAAAAAAAAAACAATTCAAATACAAAGCAAAAAATAAATAAGATCAACTACTCTCTCAGATAGACCCTAAAGAGGTAATATTTAAGAAAGGGAGGCCAGAGGTAATAATCTATTCATATTAGTCTGTGTTTATTTAAAATATTAATATTTTGTTCAGCATGAATATTTTGCATTAATTTTGGGTTTTAATTTGTAAATTAAAATGTTTTTTATCTTGAATACTGAGAATTTTATGATTCCACCTTAAATTTTCTATCTGTTCCTGATTCAGTTGAGTTCTGGTCCTGAACATGGACACAATCTCTTAATAGGTGTCTTATTATTAATAGTAATAAACACATCAGAAATGATTTCCACTCTACTGTAAAAGATAAAAAGTATTAACTGATTTTTAAAATTTACTTACAGAAAAATTTTGATTCATTACTTTGTTATGTTTGCTTCTCTAATCAAAACTATTCTGTTATGTTTGTTTCTCTCCCAAATATTATTTTCTTTAAACATAATTAAAAATAATTATGTTCTAGTATTTTCCCTATCCTAAGATTTTATTTTCAAGATTGTGTATTGTGTTCTTTTCTGACCCTAACATTCAGCTTCTCTGTATTTCTCTCCTTTCTCTCTAAGTTCTTAATACTTTCCTATAGTGCTAAATTCTACCCTCAAATGTCTGCTCATAGTTTAACTGGGAAGTTTTCTGAAACCCACATATTAGAAATAATGTTTGTCCTAACCGGTTTGGCTCAGTGGATAGAGTGTTGGCCTGCGGACTGAAAGGTACCAGTTTTGATTCCGGTCAAGGGCATGTACCTTGGTTGTGGGCACATCCCCAGTAGGAGGTGTGCAGGAGGTAGCTGATCAATGTTTCTCTCTCATCAATGTTTCTAACTCTCTATCCCTCTCCCTTCCTCCTGTAAAAAATCAATAAAATATATATTTTTAAAAAGAAATGATGTTTTTGGAGAGTAAAGTTCTCCATATGCTTATCTTTCAAGTTGTTTATATCCTCAGTGAACAGTTTTATCCTAACTCTTCCATTTTAAAGTCTTTTCAAATAAAGTCTTAATGTCCTCAATCTAACTGATGATATTGACCACATAGCTATCTATCTTCCAGAATATCTTTGTGCGAAATTGTTTTTTACCCCATGTTTCCATTATTCTTCCATTTCACTTTCCTTTCCCAATCCTTTTCATATTTATCTTTTCTTTTCAATTTCATCACAGCCTTAGGAGATTAACCTTGGGACACAATAGTTTGGGGAAGGAATGTAAGGAAAAGAAAAATAAAACTAAATGAAATAATAAAACATTTTTCAAGTCTGATTTCATCATACAACAAACTATTCTTGATGTTTATCTGCTCAATAAGACTTTATGGCATCTTCTGGTGTTCTATTTCATTGAATCAAATTCATAAACCTTCAGCTTTATGATTTTTCTATGATGTACTGATTTTTCCATAATTTTCAATTTGCCACATAATGAATTCTCAATTTTTATATTTCTGTATGAATTCTGAATATTTTTGTATTTTTGTTTGCCTTCCAACTGTTACACTTTTTAAAAAATATATATTTTTTATTGATTTTTACAGAGAGGAAGGGAGAGGGATAGAGAGTTAGAAACATCGATGAGAGAGAAACATCGATCAGCTGCCTCCTGCAAGCCCCCTACTAGGGATCAAGCCCACAACCAAAATACATGCCCTTGACTGGAATTAGACCCCAGACCCTTCAGTCCACAGGTTGAGGCTCTACCCACTGAGCCAAACTAGTTAGGGTGAATCTTTTAAAATTAAAACATTCTGCCAGACTGACATGGCTCAGTGGTTGAGCATTGACCTATAAGCCAGGAGGCCATGGTTTGATTCTGGGTCAGGGCACATGCCCAGCTTGAGGGCTCAATCCTCATTGTGGGGCATGCAGGAGGCAGCCAATCAATGATTCTCTCTCATCACTGATGTTTTTATCTATGTCTTTCACTTCCTTCCTCTCTGAAATAAATAAGAATATATTTTTTTAAAAAAACAAAGTATTATTTCACTTGCTTTTATCAGACACATATCTTACTACATTTATCACTGATGAAATGTGGATAGAAAATTCTCTGCCAATATCATATACTCAATATACCAAAAGAAGAAGGAAAAGAAGGAAGAGGATGAGGAGGAAGAGGAGAAGGAGGAGGAGGAGGAGGAGGAAGAGGAGAGAGCATAAATAGAACTATTTCTTATTTGGGAGGAAAAAAAGCATCAAAAAACAAAGAAATATGACTGAACTATTCAAGTAAATTTGCTGTAGCTGATGTTACTAAATCTGTTCTTAAATGTAAATTGTTGTTAAAACACAATGTATGAAAGCTGTATAGTTGAACTTGGCAAAATATCTCAGACAATATAAAAAATAAAACACTCCTTTTGTACTAACTTGACATTTTTCTCTGTGTTTACAAGGAATTAAGGGAAGGTATGCGACAAACCAGTAGTGAAGTATCCAAATCTTCATGACTAAACAAGCAGATTAATGATCAGAGGGAATAACACATTTCAAAATCCTTTTATCCCATCTTTACTATGTGCCTAAGTCTGTGAATCATAGTAACTGCTGGAATTGATCACAGCTGGAGACCTTTCATCACAGGCACATGTTTCATCTGTTAGTGATGCAGATGGGGATCACATATAATTTCTCCCCATGAATAACCCTTATTCAGTCTAATAAAAAAGGGACCTATATTCTCAGCATTTAAACTTATTCACATCACTTATTCTGATACTGTTGTTCTTATATACACATTATACAATATAAAGTATTCCAATTTTTCTATGTTTATTTTATTATTTATTTTCTGATTTATAAAGTAAAGTTAAAATGATTACTTTATATTAATGAAGATTTTATTTTCCCCTTTAGTAAATTGCATGGTATGTGTGTGGATGTGGGCTACCTTATATGGTGAGAACCTACTTAAATAGACTCTTTGAGATATAATTTTATTTATCAAAATTTTAAAACTATAATACAGAAAATAATTTGGAAAAACAGGATCTGGTACCCATTCAACCCAATTAAAACACTTGGCAGGTTGCTATTTACAGCATGAAGTAATTAAATGACCCATGGATATAAAATAAAGACTCGCCTATATTTTTTCACATGTTCTTTGTTTTTGAAAGAACACTAAGAAATATGCCTACCAGGTAGAGTATTTTGATTACATTTAGCAACTTTTGATTTTCTTAACTTTTGAAAAGTATTTTGAATGCTTTAATGATAGTAAAGGAAGTTTATAGAAGCATCCAATGAGAATATACTTCTGTATATTATTCATTATTGATACATTTTATTTTGTTATAAAATTTTCGCATGACCTTTATTAAACTAAACCTTCCTTAAAAATGAAGTTTTATGCTTTTATTTTTCTTGCATTGTTTTTGCTGCTAAGATCCACCACAACTTACCATGAAAGGGTAGATAAAAGAAAAAATTATCAGATCTAATAACACATTGGAATAATATTTAGGGAAATGGCATTTTCAGTTTATTAATTGGTAAGTTATAGAGTAAGAATATAATATCTGTTTATTGATGTTTTTACTCTGTCAATTTGCTCTAGCCATGAATATGTACTGACTTAGTAACAGTAATGTGAATACAATTTGAATATTCAATCACACGTTCAGATAGTTCAAGATTCAGAAATGGTAACAGAGATATACACTGAGTGGACAGGTTATTATGACCACCCCCATCAGTACTTCGTTGGGCCACCTTTTGCCATCAATACTGCTGCGATTCTTCTTGGCATTGACTCCACGAGATGTTGAGAGGTGATGAGAGGAATTTGACACCATGCCAGATGAATAGCACTGTCCAGTTCTGTGAGATTTGATGGTTGTGGAACCAGCTGCCTGATGGCTCTTTTAACTTCGTCCCACAAATGCTCAATTGGATTGAGATCTGGTGATTGTGAGGGCCACCTAAGCAAGGTAAAGTCTCCCTCATGTTCTTAAAACCACTCCTGCACAATACGAGCACCGTGGCATGGCGCATTGTCTTGTTGGAAGAAGCCATCTCCATTGGGATACGCCACCAACATGATAGGATGAACTTGATCAGCAACGATACTT
>NW_005354010.1:126856-134083 GCF_000412655.1 Myotis brandtii
AAAAAAATCACTTCTACTGTCATGGTAAACAACCTGCTTCCCTATTTACAGTGGTCTGGCCCTCTAGCAACTTCAGCGTGAAATTGTAGCTAATTTGCCTACAAATGTCAGGTGGTCATAATAATCTGGCCACTCTGTAGTTTTCTCTGTATTTTGACTGAAGAAAATTTATCTTCTGTGAAAGGGTCACTTGAGTGTAGTTTCTAGGTACACAAAGTCAGGCCAATAGGTTCAGAAGTGGAACCAGCCTAACCCACTTAGTATACATGGCTGATTCCTTGGAGCAAGTGAACCAATGTGCAACTCTTAAGGAAGTTGTCATTATTATTTGTGATAGCATTGCTAGTAGTATAATTTCATTTCTTTTTGACTGAAGACCTGGGTAGAAGAAACTAAGTGTTTTGGGTTAAGTGTAAGTCAGGGAGAAAGTGTCGGCAATTCTGAAGCAATTTCCAACCAAGACTGAAAAACATCATTTACCCTGAAATTGTGTGTGTGTGTGTTTGAGAATAGTAAGTATCTGAGTGTAAAGTAAGAAAACTGTAAGCTGGAGTCTGAGCATGGGCACCTTTGTGCCATTGAACCTCCAGGGAGTCAAAGACACACGTCAGGAAAGCAAGAAGCAAAGACAGCAGTGCACAGACTCAAGTTCCCAGTTGGCTCTATGCCCATCATTACAAGCAATCCCTTTTTGCCCGAATAAATTCTCAAGGATTTAAGGTTAACTGTGAGTTAAAGAAGCTTCAAAAGGGAAACAGGTAATAATACATTGGGGCACATAAATACCTTGCTACTAAAAATAATTCTGTGAACCAGCAACTTCTGCAACATTATGGAGCTTGTTATAAATGGAGAATGGCTGGCCCCACCTCAAACCTACTGACACAGCATCTGTATTTTAACCATAATTCCTGGTTACTCATATACATAAGAAATTTTTAAAAGCACAATCAAGCAATTAATTCAAAAAGTGAAATATATATTTTCTGTATGTGGAATCAATCAAATACAACACATTAAAATTATTTTTCCATGTGTGTATTTATGATTGGATAAAATACACATGGTTATGGTCTCTGCCCTTTATTAAGCCAATATTTTGTTAAGAAGAGTAGCAGTGGTCAAAAATACAACCTCCCACATCCCCTCCCCCAAGCCAGCCATGCACTAATTTGTGCACTGGGCCTCTAGTAATAAAATAAAAATAATAGGATAGTGTAAGGAGTCTCTGAGACAACTTCAAGTGTGTCAACATTCAGATCATGGGGATGCTGGAAGGAGAAGAGAGAGGGCAAGAAATTGAATACCTATTTGAAAAAAATAATTACATAAAACTTCCCTTACCTGGTGAATAAAATAGACATGAAAGTCCAGTAAGTGCAGAAAGTCCAAAATAGGAGGAACACAGAAAGGCCCACACTAAGACACGTCATAATTAAAATGCCAAAGGTTTAAGATAAAGAGAAAATCTTAAAAGTAGTGATAGGACAGTTAGTTTCCTAAAAGGAAGCTCCCATAAGACTATCAGCTGATTTCTTAACAGCAAGGACCTACAACCAAGATTTCTCTACCTGGAAAAGCTGTCACTTAGAATTGAAGGAATTATAAAGAGCTTCCCAGACAATAAAAAGCTAAAGGAATTCATCACCACCAAACCATATTACTTGAAATGTTAAAGGGTCTTCCTTAAGAAGAAGAAGAAAAAAAGATCAAAATATGCACAATAAAAGGCAATAAATACATATCTACCAAAACTGAATCTAAAACTAAAAGGAAAAAAATCAATTAATAAACAAGCAAGACAGAAATAGACTAATATATACAAAGATCATTGTGATGGTTGCCCAATGGAATGGGAATTGGGGAGATGGGTGAAAAAGGTGAATGGATTAAGGAGAACAAATTGGTAGTTACAGAATAGTCATGTTGATATAAAGTACAGCATAGGGAATATAGTTAATTTTATTCTAATAACTATGTATAGTGTCAGATAGGTACAAGATTTACCTGGATATCACTTAATAAGTTATATAATGTCTAATCACTGTGTGTACATATGAAACTAATATAACATTGTATGTCAACTGTAATTAAAAATGAAAATAATGATTTAAACCTGTTAATCAAATACTTACTATAGCTATTCAAAGAAAATCTAATATTTCTTACCCTTAAAAATTTAATATTTTAATATTCAGATATTTTCTTTTCCCTTAAAAGTCCTCTTAAAATTGGGGGATGCTGGAAGGAGAAGAGAGAGGGCAAGAAATTGAATACCTATTTGAAAAAAATAATTACATAAAACTTCCCTTACCTGGTGAATAAAATAGACATGAAAGTCCAGTAAGTGCAGAAAGTCCAAAATAAGAGGAACACAGAAAGGCCCATACTAGGACACATATTCATTAAAATGCCAAAGGTTTAAGACAAAGAGAAAATCTTAAAAGTAGTGATAGGACAGTTACTTTCCTAAAAGGAAGCTCCCATAAGACTATCAGCTGATTTCTTAACAGCAAGGACCTACAACCAAGATTTCTCTACCTGGAAAAGCTGTCACTTAGAATTGAAGAAATTATAAAGAGCTTCCCAGACAAGAAAAAGCTAAAGGAGTTCATCACCACCAAACCATATTACTTGAAATGTTAAAGGGTCTTCCTTAAGAAGAAGAAGAAAAAAAGATCAAAATATGCACAATAAAAGGCAATAAATACATATCTACCAAAACTGAATCTAAAAAGAAAAAAAAAACAATTAATAAACAAGCAAGACAGAAATAGACTAATATATACAAAGATCATTGTGATGGTTGCACAATGGAAGGGGGATTGGGGAGATGGTGAATGGATTAAGGAGAACAAATTGGTAGTTACAAAATAGTCATGTGGATATAAAGTACAGCACAGGGAATATAGTTAATTTTATTCTAATAACTATGTATAGTGTCAGATAGGTACAAGATTTACCTGGATATCACTTAATAAGTTATATAATGTCTAATCACTGTGTGTACATATGAAACTAATATAACATTGTATGTCAACTGTAATTAAAAATGAAAATAATGATTTAAACCTGTTAATCAAATACTTACTATAGCTATTCAAAGAAAATCTAATATTTCTTACCCTTAAAAATTTAATATTTTAATATTCAGATATTTTCTTTTCCCTTAAAAGTCCCCTTAAAATTGCAAGTCACATAAGTAATAGGCTAATCATAAATTGTGAATATTCATTTATTAAAATAGTTTATTTATTTAAAAAAAGAGACAGCAAGAATTTATCATCCATTTTATCATCTTTTTTGGTTATATTTTTGGAAAGTGGTGTTTTTCCAGTCTACTTAATTAAAAAACTACTCCAACTGTATGCAAATATACTTTGCTGAAATGAAAAAAGCACTGTTTTTCAAGAATAAGTGTTATTATTCCCAGCTCCTATGACTGCCAATGAAGAAATCCATGACATAGTGAAAACCACTAGTTGATGTGCCTTTGTCACAACAGGACAGAGTAGAGAAGATGAACTCTGTGTAGGGTGAACATAGGTCATTGTCCCTGTGCCCTTGAGGCTGCCTACAGGCAACTTAGTCACGTGTTTTCCCTACATTAATTGAAACTAGAGAATAAAAAAAATCCATCCATTGGTCAAAGAAGTAAGATTATAATAAGAATTGTGATCCCACTTCGTAATTCAACTGATGAAAATAATGTAAAGAATGATTTGAATTGCTCTGAGGCATTCACCATAGTATGTGCCTCACACTTCTATAGAGTGACAGATGGTTGCAAATTAATGAAAGGAAGATGCCAAAAAACACTGCAATTATTTCAGAATGAGTTTCCCAAAATATGACATATGGCTAGTAACAAATTCTGTGGTATGCTTGTTAAATTCATTAGGTGAGTTCTTGCTTCAATCTGTTGTTTCTTTTTTTATTATTATCCCTCCCTCCCCTTTTCTTTCCTTCTTTCCTTGTTCCTTCATTCATTTGTTCGTTCCTTCCTTCCTATATCCCTCCTCCTCAACCTTCTTCTTAATTTTCTCTCTCTCTCCCTCTCTTTCATTTTTGAGTCTTCCTGACCCAGTATATAAAATCCCTGTAGTGAAGAAGTATTAAAAAATATTTACTGATCAATATAATATGCCCCAAATATGATGGCAATGATTGCCTGTTGCCCTTCAAATTTAATAGCAGCTCTTTTTTCCTTACCTCTTCATATTTTTCTTATTACATTACATATGTCATAATAATTATTAAAAACATCTTGTTTCTAGAAATGGATTAAATCATCTGATATTTGTCATTATGGTCAACAACAACAAAAGAAAAATAGAGGTGCCAGAGAGAGCTTAAAGACTCATTTGACTTTCAATCATAAATGTTTTCTGAGTTTTAGGAATCTTACTAGTATATCTTTAAATGTAATTTCACAAGGAGATAAACAGCTTGAAGCCGGAGTGCCCACTACCAGAATTATAAGAAAAAAGGACAATTAGTCTCTAAACAATATTATTTTACACACCTTAAATCTCCTTAATAATTGTGTTTAGACATGGACTCTCTCAGAAACAGTTTTGGGGGGAAAATCATAGAATATGTATTTGTTTCAAACTTTCTATTACTCCATTAATAAAGAGGATATGAGCATTAAGAAGAGTCCAAGCTAGAATTAAGCAGTATGTTTACCATTACTGTAGCTCTGAACTGTCCTGTTTTGTTTTAAACTAACTAGTCTTTGATGGAAGCCATGCAAATTACCACAAGGCTTGACTTGAAAGAAATTATTTGGGCTTTCCAGGCCATATAATCCACAGCAATGTTGGCTACTTTAAACCATTCATTTTCACTGTGTCTTGCATTTCCTTTTATTGTCTTATTATGCATGCATACCTTAAAGCATATTTCTGCATTTTCTGTAACCCTTATTAAATTCTGTTCAGTTTCCTTTGAAACTGTATGGAGTCTTAAGAGCATTGAGAATTACAATCTAAAAACTGAGTTATGAACTCATGAGAAAGAACACTTGGATAATCTCTTGTCTTATAGACAATATAAATAAGGAGCACAGAAAAAAAATTCACAGAATCTAGTGTTATACATGTGTTGGGTATTATGATTATTACTATTGTTATATTATATTTAGAAATATGGAAACTTAATTTCTATAATTATAAGTATTCTAAAAATATAATGATAAGTTTATACAATGTCTACCAACCTGTCAATAAAATATTCTTTGTTTGTTTAACAATAATTTGCTCTGATTAATATTTGATTGTTTATTATTTATTCATGTGTAGATATAGAGAAAAAAACAGTATCTTAGTCATATATTACTTTTGAAAAAATAATCGCTTTATTTTTATTATAGATTCCAGAGTTAAATATTTGTATTTCCTCCAATATAAATTCAAAGTTCAATTTTCATAAGTCTGACTAGATTTGCAGTTTTCTCCAAAACCATTTGTTTCCATAGTTAGTGTTTCCCCATATGCTTTTAAAAGATGAAAATATAGACATTTATTATTTGTTGAACATAGTCATTTGTTGAAGGTTTTTAAAATTAAAAATAAATAATATATATTTTATTATAACTATACCAGTGCCCCAGTGCAGGGATTCATGCACATTGAAAGGAAATTAATTAGAAGGTAACTGGCGGGGTGGGACTGGGTGAGACTGGCCGGACACACCCTGGAGCCAACCTCCTGAGATCCCTGCTGGCCAGCCCATCTTGGCTCAAAGGGCATCTGTCGAGTGAGCGGGGTCCTTCTGGCAGGTGGGGTTCCTCGGCCTGGCCTGTGGGGATCGGTTCGAAACCAACTCTCCTACATCACCCAAGGGGTCCCAGATTGCGAGAGGGCAGTTCTCAGGTGACACACCCCAAAATCAGGCTCCCTCCTCTCTGGTTCTGGGGTGCATCACCCAATAACCACCACTGTCAAATCATTGCAGCTCCACAGCTCCTGCATTGGGCGTCTGTCCCCTGGTGGTCAGTGAATGTCATACCTACCAGATGGTCAGATGGTTGGATGGTCACTTAGCCTTTTATATATATAGACTAGAGGCCCGTTGCAGAAAGATTCCTGCAAGAATAGGGCTTCCTGCTGCTGGAGTGAAGCAGAGAAGGGATCAAAACCCACTGAGGCAGGCTTCGCTCCCTCTCCCAGCCACTGCAGCTAGGTTTCCCCTCCCACTCCCAGTTGCTGCAGCTGGGTTTGCCCTCCCACCTCCGCAGCCTTGGCTCTGTTCCTGTCTCCATCGCTTCTACTTTGCTCCCTTCTGTAGTGCTTTGCTTCCATGTCGTCTTCAGTCTTTGCTCCCAGCTGGTATATGCAAATTAACCGCCATCTTAGTTGGGGTAATTTGCATATAACTGTTCTGATTGGCTGGTGGGCGTGGCTTAAGGTGTAGCGAAGGTATGGTCAATTTGCATGTTGTCTTTTATTAGAGTAGATATTAGGTACTCACATATTCTTATTGGATAAAAGGGGACACTGAGACTTAGAAAGTTTAAGTAAAGCCAAGCTCACTGAGTTAAGGATCAGAACTGGGAAGTGAGGCATGGGCATGACCTCAGAGCTTCCTTCATCACCCTCAATTCCCCACTGCAATCATTCTTGTAAGAAGGGCAGATAATTTGCTATCCAATCAGAAAAAAATGAATACCTTAAGTACATTCATACCCTATTTCCTGTTTTATATAGTGTGATTTTTAAACATTTCATAGATGTGTAAGACATAAGGTCCATGTATTTCTAGCCAACCATTTTCCCTATTAACTGTGATTGAGAGTAGTTTTCCATTCTCACATGTAACACATTTCAAATTTTTCTAGTATTTTGCAATACTGTGTCTTTAATTAATTCTTCAGAAAGATTTTTTCTAATTTCTAAAGTTCATTTTAAATATTACACTCAATGTCTATTTTTCTTATATGTAATAAAATAACACTTTTTCTGATAAAAGTATTAACTATTTTTAGAGGTCATTAGTAAGAATATTTATTTTAATGTTTCTTGAGACTGATATTTAACAATTGTATTTATTAACATAACAATGGATATATTGATAATTAGTTTGTAAATAAAACCTATATGAAATATAAAATTGAATGACAGAAAGGGACACTATTCTTTTTTTAAAATATATTTTATTGATTTTTTACAGAGAGGAAAGGAGAGAGATAGAGAGTTAGAAACATCGATGAGAGAGAAACATCAA
>NW_005354010.1:134337-140836 GCF_000412655.1 Myotis brandtii
AGAGAGATAGAGAGTTAGAAACATCGATGAGAGAGAAACATCGATCAGCTGCCTCCTGCACACCTCCCACCGGGGATGTGCCCACAACCCAGGTACATGCCCTTGACCGGAATTGAACCTGGGACCTTTCAGTCCGCAGGCCGACGCTCTATCCACTGAGCAAAACTGGTTTTGGCAAGGGACGCTAATCTATTCCATACCTCATGATGATGAAAAGCCATCCTAGCTCTGATAAAATATTTTCTTCAAAATCTTTCTCATTTCTAACACCTTTTGTTTCTTATGCAGCAAAATATTTATTTCCAGGGTTGGATTAGCACAGAAGCAAAGATTTGTTCATGTATTTATTTATTTATTCATTTTATATGAATCCACTAAATGTCTGTTTAATCAGCCCAAAATATATTTACTTAATCTTAATCTTGAGTAGGATGTCATGCCAGGCACAGAGAACAGTGGAGCAAAATTATAAGATTAGAAAGGAGCACAGTCAGATCCTATCCATACTTCACTGTAACTCCCAAAGCCTCTATTTACTAGTGATTTGCTCTGAATGTGGCTTAATAGTATTAGTCATTTCAATAAGACATAGCCTCAGATGAAAAACAAATATTTCCCTGAGTATAGGACTTACTACCAAGAGGAAATATAATCAGTGACACAAATCAAAATCAATGAATGCAGCTTCCATATGATGTTTTCAGAGAGTGTTGAAATATCTATCTATATCTATATCTATATCTATATCTATATCTATATCTAATCTATCTATCATCTATATCTATATATAAAAGCCTAAGTGACCATCTGACTGACCATCTGACTGGTAGCTATGATGCTCAATGCCCACCAGGAGGCAAACGCTACAACTGGTTGCTATGATGTGCACTGACCACCAGGGGGCAGATGCTCAACATAAGAGCTGCTGAGCTGAGGTGAATTGACAGCTGCGATTCTCGGGTGACACAACCAGAACCAGAGAGGAGGGAGCCTGATTCTGGTGTGTGTCACCTGAGAACCACCCTCTCACAATCTGGGACCTCTTGGAGGATGTCAGAGAGCTGGTTTTGGCCTGATCCCCAGAGGCTAGGCCAAAGGACCTCACTGGTGCACAAATTCGTGCACCGGGCCTCTAGTAAAATATATAATACAAAAAATACATGATAAGAACATATGCATTGGCTTCAGGGACTGGATTTGTTTTGGATGTCATTTAGATCAAGGATGCCTGTACTACCCTATGACAACATTCTGCTCTCTCAAACTGAATTCTCCCACATCTAACAGCAAGTAATATCTTCTAAAAACAATATATATACCAACGCCTTTGAATATCAATTACTTTCACAGCAATTTTCATGGTCTCCAATTGCCCATGAAGCAGAGCCTTGAAACTCCTCCAGAACTTAGGTCACCTTCACACCAGCAGTCTGCTCAATCATCATCATGCTTACATATTGAAAGGCGGGCCTTGCTAAGTTAGCAGACATGTGAAAATGAAACAATCTAACTCAGCAATTTTCCACCTTTTACATCCATGGCACACATAAATTAATTATTAAAATTCAGTGGCATATCAAAAATATATGTTTTACCGATCTAACAAAAAATAGGTATAATTTTGATTCATTCACATTTGGTAGATATTGTTGTGTGGGCTTTTGTCAGTTTTTTTATTTGACCATCTAAAGGAAAGGACATTAGGGCCCTTGACTAAATAGTCAGGTATTGAAGGTTTAAAAACTGTTGTGCCACACTGGTTGAAAATCTCTGATCTAACTATCAAAATCCTTTTCTTTTATCATTGCACTAAGAAAATAGAAAATATAAGTGTTTCCTCAGAATTTATATATAAGTATCTGCAAAACAAGAAAAGTCATGCAATGTGCTTCCTTAGACATATTTTTGTGCCTCTTAAAACATGTTTTATTTCTTTTTAATAAAAATCTTACCAATTTTGTTATAAGTAAAAATTAAAGTTATCTATCTTTCTATTTTATGTATCTATCCCTCTTTTTGGTCCCCTTGCTTGTTAAAGGTATTTACCGGACACCTAATTGCCTTTATAAACACACATGTGCGCACACACATAAAAGTTGACTGAAAATTATGCAAAAATCTCCACATTCTCTTTGATTTTCTATATTTAATATCACGTTTTCTATATATGAGATGCCTTAAAATCATAATGGCCAAGAACTAAAATCCATTGCTGGAAAATTATGAAAATATCAATTCCTTGACACACATCATATATACCTGGAATGACTATAAAATGTTAGTGAAGAATTTCAGTACTTCTTTATTCACTTCATTAGGTTTTACATCTATAGAAATAAAAACCATAGTTTCTTAAAATGACTTACTAAAAGATCTGTGTCTCCTGCCAGTTATATATATGCCAGCATGAGATAGGCATGGATTACAAAATAATAATCACTTTTTAATGTTACAATGTAGGGAATTAAAAGGAAAAATACTAAGAATTCAAACATATAATTGAAGAATTAAAGGAATTGAAATAACACATTTTCCTTTTTATGGTTTAGCGAAATGTATACAATTGACCAGAATAAACCAATCAAAATGTGGATGGTTAGGGAATTTTTATATTTCCTAAAACATAAAAATGTTGCTTTAGAGTTTAAAGGACTTTCATTTTGGTCCTGTTGCTATTATTCTGGAACTGTGCTAACTGGGACAAATGAGTAAATATATATGAGTAACATATAACATATATATTTACATTTATACATCTTTACATACATATATAGTTATAAATGTTTATTTTATGTGGTTATATATTTATGTAGTAAGTACATGTCTTTACTTCTTCATTTATAAATCAAATATATGAAAGGACTACTATTTATATATCACCCTAAGGAAATCATAAACTCATAAATATTTTGAGTTGATTGATTAACATCACAGGGCAAAGTAGAGTGTCATTGAATGCTTTAAAGTCTCAAGAAATTTTTAAAAAATTACATATCCATTCCCCCTGCTGTTTATAAAATGACCTATTATGATTTGTCTTCCTCGTGTGATTAGGACTTCCTTCAGAACCACAGACTTCCATGTTCTCAGTAGAGAGGCAGTATGCACTGTGGTCTATTAAATAAAAAGAGGAAATTCAGAATCAAGTTACTTAATAAGAGATTATTATGCTACCTATCCAAAATTTTAATAGACAATGTAAAAAACTGAGATGAAAAAACATTTCTCATTGTAAAATATTGATTTGGTTATTACTATAATTCACTGCTCTATTTAATCTCAAGGCAATAAATTTAATTTTGTGAGATCATGTGTTATCAGACAAAGATGCTTCTATTCAGATAATCTATCTATCTAATCTATCTATCTATCTATCTATCTATCTATCTATCTATCTATCTATATAAAAGCCTAAGCAACCGAACCACCAAACGACCAAATGATCAGTCAACCAGTAGCTATGAGACTCACTGACCACCAGGGGGCAGACATTCAATGCAGGAGCTTCCCCCTGGTGGTCAGCATGCTCCCACAGCGGGAGCGCCTCTTAGCTGACCAATGGGCGCCAGATGCAGGGCTTATGGCTGGCGAGCGTAGCTGCGGTAGTGTGAGCCTCTTCCTTGAACACTTCCCCTGCACGCTCCTCTCATCCGGACTGGGACCAGGATCAGGACTGGTATTGGGACTGACTGGGCACAGCTGCTTCTTGGTTATGGGTGCTCCAGTATTGCCCTAGGGGCAGGCACATGGAGACCACAGCGGAGCAGCAGCCAGCTTACTGAGCGGTGGTGGTGACAGGTGCAGCGGGGCCAGGATGAATGGGAGTGGTGGACTGCCTGGCCTGGGCTCGGACTCCTCCCCGGCTGCCTGACACTCTGCACACTACTACCTTCTTCTGGTTTCAGCTGATCCCCACAGGCCAGGCCAAGGGACCCCACCAGTGCACAAATCCATGCACCAAGCCTCTATTTCTAAAATAAGAAAGTAAATTAAAAGAATCTAAATTCAAATGTTTAGTTCATAAAAGACACTCTGGAATTCGAATTACATTAAGCATACATTAAGCCTATTTTGATTTAAACTCAAACTACTACAAAAGTAATGAAACTTAACAAATCTATTCTTTGCTTACTGATTAAGTTTCTTACTAATTTTTTTAGTCTGGATGCAATAATGAAAATGGATCAGTAGTAGATAATATGGCATTGAACCATTATTGGCACAAAGATCATTATTGCTGATTCATTACCAAAAAGTGAAAGGAAGTATCTTAGCCAGGCCATTATTGGAAAACAAAATGATTCATACTTCCCAGCATGATACAGTTTTTAAAAATAATTTAGATATTTTGCATTTAAGCCTCTTTTATGTAAAATATCTATAATTCCTTTTTATTCTATGTTCAAATTTGATATATTTACATGAACAATTTTGAATACCACATATTTAAATAAAGTATTAGAGGGACAAGATTACTGCTTCCTTTACATTATTTTCCCAAGTAAATATACAAAAAAATGACAACTGTAACACTAAAGGATATTAACCAGCATCATTACAGGGGATTGCAGACAAGAAAGCTCTTCCTTTATTACCTTTTATCTCAAAAGTAAATTGAATGTGGGAAAGGGAAAAAAATAATGAAAAAATGAAAAAAAAAGATTGTTAAAAAGAAAATAATGTTTGTTCTTGGGCTTTATGTAGAGTGACAAACTAGGTCTTCATGATGTAAACATTTCAAATGAAAACACTTCTGGATTTTTAAAAGGCAATGTAGTTTTACAAACATCAGTGTGGTGGGAAATGGGAAGGAGGTGGGGATTGAAGGGGCTCCTAATATATGATGGAAGGAGAAGATTTGACTTTGGGTGGTGGGCACACAGTGCAATATACAAAACTTGTAACATAGAAACCCACACCTGAAACCTGTATGATCATATTAACCAATGTCACCCCAATAAATTTAATAAAAAGTAAAAAAATAAAATAGAAGGCAATGTAGTTTTACCACTAGATTTGTTTACTTATTTATTTATTTATTACTCATCATTATAAGTAATCTCCTGAGTTAGAAAAATGAATGGTTGTTTTATATATACATAATAAACCCTGAAAAATAATGTACCTTATAAAAAATTTAAAATAATTGTTAATCATCACATATTTAGACTATGTATTTATTTAATTGTGGCAAGTGAAGCAACGTTAAATAAATTATATTCTATCTTCAGGCAAAACTCATTTCAATTAAGAATCAACATTTTGTAAGTGCTTACTATTTGTTATTGTATTAAAACAGCTCTTGTGATACCATAAGGTTTCACTGGAATGGCCTTAGTGGAACTGAAACTGTTGTTAGAAACATGTTGGATTGTGCCTTTGGCAAAACCTTCTGCATTTGCTTTCACTGTATTAATCCATTATCTAGAGCTCATGTCACTAGTCCCACACAATGATTTAAAATGTTTGCTACAAAGATTTTTTTTTAATGTATCAGCCTTTTCTCTTTTTTCTGATGCATAAAGAGATTAAATACTTATATTCAAAAATTACATTTAGTGTATTGAACATGACAAAATATTTAACCTATTGTTACCAATGAATAATTATGTATTTGAAGATTATTAAGTAAATCCTTATTTTCTGCATTTTATCAGATTACTTAGTATGTATGCTTTGTTTTGCTTTTATAAAATTTATCTTTATTGTTGAAAATATTACAGATGTCCCCTTTTTACACCCCATTGAGCCCTTTTACCCTGCACTCCACTCCCCACCCTACCACCCAGGCCTTCTCCACACTTGTGTGTCCATGGGTTATGCATATACCCATAAAACATTCTTTGGTTAATCTCTTCCCATCCACCCCTTTCCTCTGAGATTCTCAATCTGTTTTTATTATTATCCACTTTTAAAGTAGCATCCCAATTGAATTACATTTTTGCTTATAATTGAGCATATTGTTTTATTAAACAAAGTTTAATAAAAAAAATTCATATGTAAACATATATGCATTTATATATTTCTTTTTGTATTTTAACAAAATATTTGATCTTATATTTGCAACTGACTTTTTTATTAGTGTATTAGAGATAACTATTTAGGTTTCTTTCTTCTCTTTTCTTCTCTATCTCCATTTCTGTGTCTCAATGTGTTGATAACTATTTTCCTCATTCGTTTAAGTCTTTGCTAACATCAGCAATACTGTCCAGTTTTAAGCATCTCCATAATATTTCAGTGTATTGATTATTACAGATAATACAGTAATAATAATTATTTTATATACTCATATAAAATTGTACCTTAATTTCTATAAGATAAATGCATATACTAAGCTTTCTGCTCACAGGCTATGTGTATTTTTTAATTTCTGGTGAATCATGCCAGTTCATCTTTTATAAAAATCATACATTTTAATATTTTCACAATCAGTGTACAGGGTGGGGAAAAGGTAGGTTTACAATCATTCATATAGAATATATATATATATATATATACA
>NW_005354010.1:142565-151632 GCF_000412655.1 Myotis brandtii
GGGCCTCTAGTATATATATAAAAGACTAATATGCTAAGTGTCCAACTGTCCAACCAGTCGCTATGATGTGCAATGACCACCAGGGGGCAGACACTCAATGCAGGAGCTGCCAAGCTGCAATGACTTGGCAGTGGCAGTTCTCTGATGATGCACCCCGAAACCAGAGAGAAGGGAGCCCGATTCCTTGCGGAGCTGTGCGATTCCACCTTTGGCTGTGGGTTATGTTGTTGCTGGGACACTGTCGGACCTGAATCTGGTTTACTGCACACTTGCATTTGTGTTCCACACCCTGTTTGACAGCAACTTTGCAGAGTGCTCTCTCGCACTCCCGGACCCCTCAGGGGATGGAGAATCGGTTTTGGCCTGATCCCCACAGGCCAGGCCGAGGAACCCCACCTGCCAGGGGGACACCACTCACTCTGCAGAAGCCCTACAAGCCACAGTGCCACCCCAGGTGCGGCTGGCTGGGGAGGGACCACAGGAGGTTGGCTCCATGTTGTGTCTGTCCATCTCTCCCAGTCCTGCCCTGCCGGCCATCTTCTAATTAATTTCCTTTCAATGTGCATGAATCTGTGCACTGGGTCACTAGTAATACTATAATCCTATCTAATAAAGAGGGAATATGCTAATTGCCCCTCACGCTGTTGCAAAGATGGCTGCTCCCACAAGCAATAAGGAGAGGATATGCTAATTGACTGTCCCACCCTCAAAGATCTGCTCCCACAACCAATAAGGAGAGGATATGCTAATTGACTGTCCCGCCCTCAAAGATGGTCGAGCCCACAGACAATAAGGAGGGAATATGCTAATTGACTGCCATACCCTCAAAGATGGTGGTGCCCACAACCACAAGATGGCGGTGCCCAGTCCCTTCAGCCCCCCAGCCTCCCAGGGCCACCGGAGGCTCGGGTAACCAGGGCAGGGCAAGGCTTGCACTGCCGGCAGTGGCAGCAGCAGAGGTGTGATGGGGGCATCACCTTCTTCTGATGGCCAGGTTGCCTCCTGTCCCTAAGGGCACCTGGACTGTGAGCAGACCGGGCTAGGGACCCCCCTCCAGTAGATGAATTTTCATGCACTGGGCCTCTAGTTAATAATATAAGAATAAACACTGTTTCACATACAAACAACTCTAAGCCTACATTTGCTCCATCATGTATAAGAACACTCATTCCCCAAACATTTACTAATACAGAATATTCTGGAGAAAGGAAAGAAGGGAGGGAGAGGGAAAATGCCATAATGTTGACATCTCCAAGTTTTAAAAAAGGGTGGGACAATTTATTCTGAGAAATTTGCAGTGGGAGGAAGTGTCCTGGGTCTGGGGGTTGTGTTGAGGGATAAATAAAATGAGTGAGGGGTTTGCATAGATCAATATGTCATGAAGCAGGTAACATGATTACATAAACTTTACCACTTTAAGTATAAAATCGATGAGGCAATTTATATCATATAATATAGCATATAATGTCATCGTGTAATATGGTGTATATTATGTTATATATAAACATGACATTCCTCTGTTCAAAAACCTTTTGTGCTTCTCTACACACTACAGAATCAAGTCCCAATCTTCTTATTCGAATGCTTTAAAAAGGCATCCATTATTTAGTAACAACCTTTGTTTATTATTCTAACTCTAGTCTATCACTCATTCCCTTAATGGTATTATTTTCCCCCCCAAATTTCTTGCTATTTTAGGACTTTATGATTTGAAGTTGTCCCTGAATTTCCTCCTTTTTCACTTAGGATTGATGAACAAATCTTGCATGTCCCACCTTTGCTATACATGCTGCAATCTGACCCTCTTCTCATTGGAAACGTCATGACATCTTCCTCTTTGGTTGATTTCAGTGGCAACATCACAGCAGCTTCCTCCTTGGCAGTGCAGCTCCAACCTTTGAGTATTCCTTTATGAACCACATCACATCACGTCATGTCTCTGCTCACAGAACTTCAAGATTTTTCCACTTTCTTCAGAGACAAAGCTGAGTCCTTCTGCAGGGGCTAGAAGGACTGACATGATTGGCCTTACTTATTCTTCTCCTCTCCAACCCACTTCTGCCTCATTTACCTTACTCCAGACCTACTGGCCTCCTTCTCTTCATCCAATGCATGCTGTTCCCTAGTGCTTGCCTTTGCCTGGCACACTCTTTCCCTAAAGAGCTACATGACTTCATTCCCTTTTCCTTCAAATGTCTCTCAAATGCTACCTTATCAGTAGTTATTTTATATTCTGCATCTCCCTTAACATTTTAAATGAGGGTGAATTATATTTTATAGTTTGATAAAAATTGTAACCCTCTCCCATTATTCTGGATCTCCCTTAACATTTTTTTTATGTTTTGTAGAACATTACATTTTTAATACTTATCAATTATGGTGGGGGGTGGGGGGTCCTTTCTCCCTATTTGAATTTAAGCTCTATGAGGATATGACCATTTTTTATTTTATTTTTATATTTTTACTCTTTGTTTTTCTAGAAGCAATTTCCCCAGTCCCAAGAATAAGGAATTTAACCTACTGTGCAATCAGCAAACGTGTTCTGTTTGAATTTATGTAATTTTTTCACATTGTTATGTCCTGAAATACGTATCTCTCAATTTTCATACATTTTACTTTCCTTTAGAAACTCAGTGTAAACACCATCTCTTTCACTGAGGCCTCTTTAATTTCCTCAGTTCTAATTAAATGTTCTGTATGAAAGGTTTGAAAATATTTTAAATACCTACTTTGGAATCTTTCACATTGTAACCTGCTTCAAGTTGCTAAGCACATAGCTGTTGCTCTCGCTAGAATGTGAGAGCTACTTTTAGATATGGTCATATTGATAAAAGTAGTCTGCCATGGACCCCAAGGTGCTCTCTATGTAGGTCTTTCAGATAAAATAAAGGATGCCCAGTTAAATTTAACTTCTAGATAAACAACAAATGCAATATTTGGAATATACTTATACTAAAATATTTATGCTGTTGAAATTCAATGTAAATTCTAGGTTAACTCTGAGTTTTATTTCTAACCTTGTTTATTGCATAAAAGTGTACATATTTTTCCAGAAATTAATATAGGCAAATCCTCAAAGTTTTTATCACTCCATTTTAATTCCCTTCCAATACTGCCTCATACTGTATCCCCTATAATCATTTTTTATGGGTACCTGTGGCATTAGCAATTCATTTTTTAAAAATAAATTTTAAAACTATTGTAACATTGTAAAAAACTATTTTAGATTTACAGAATATTGCAAAGATAATCCATATAATTCCAAGATATGCTTTACTCAATTTCCCCTATGGGTTCATTGACTACTAGTATAACAAATATGTCACTTTGGTGGGGGCGGTTGATAGTGGGGTAAGATGTGCATGTTTGAGATTAGTGGGTATATGGACAATCACTACTTTCATCATCTTACATTAGTATGACACAATTGCAAAACTAAGAAATTAACTTGGTACAATATTACTTACTGAATGCTAGGCTTCATTTAGATTTCTTCAGTCTCTTCACTAATGTCTGTTTGCTATCATAGGATCCCACGTGACTTTCAGTTGTCCTGTCTCCTTAAGATGCACAAGGCTGTGACAGTTTTTTAGTCTTTTCTTGTTTTTGATGACCTTGTGATTCTGAAAGATACTAGTCAGGTAGTTTGTAGAACATATTTCAATTTGTTTACTTTTTGCTCAGAGAAAACCAGTAATTGTAGTTATGATTCTACTGAGGTTATATATTTTTAAAAGAATACCATAGAGGCAAAGTGCCTTTCTCATCACATTTAATGAGAGTGTACATGATATCAACACGACTTATGGCTTGCTTACCATTGAGCATATAATTAAGTAGTGTTTGCCAGTTTTCTCCTCTATACATGTACAAATTTTCCCTTTCCATACCAGTGATTCACTTTTACTGCATGAATTAATAGTTCATGAACGACCATATATGTGGATAGATTGAACTTTTCTCCATGTTATGTGCATTGACAGTTACATATCTATTTTCCTAAACATTACTTAGTTCAAAAGTTCCTGTAGACTAAAGAAACAAGGCTAGCATTTACATCAATGAGATTTTCTAAAATATATAAGTAAAACAAATTAAAGTACAAATTCAAAGGTCTTATTTACCTCTTTAATACTGATTGCAGAGAGATCAAACCTATGTAGTATCAAGCTGTCTACATATGACTATATAATGTTACTAGATTTAATGATAAATTAGAGCTAGTAAATTGAATAAAAAAGAACTAATGTTAATTTCATTACTTGATTTATTTCAATTCAAAGTACAATTTACACGTAGCCATGGAATTCCATCTGTCATCCCTAACCCTTTTAAGTTGGGTTTCCCAGGAACGCACTCTGAGAAGATGATTGTCATGAAGAGATGTAACCAGAAGTGTTCCAAGCACAACAAATAAGGCAGAGGGAAGAGGGAAAAGAAAGAGGCCAAGAAAGTTTACCAAGGAAAGTGTCAGTGTGCATTGATCCCTCTCAGTCCTGCAGAACAGCTTTGCAGAGCAGAGTCTGCATGTGAGCAGGAGGGAGCTGGAGAACTTACACTCCTCCTGCTGTCAGCGATGATAAAGAGGTGTCCCTGGGGAGAATGGAAAACCCAGCAGTCCTGGCCTTTCCATGCATTAAGGCAAAGTGGGTTCCAGAAGTCGGAGAGCCAAACTCCAAGGAAGGTGAACTGGAGGTGAAGAGTGTGCACACAAACAGTAGAGAAATCTGAAGGACATCGAAAGGGCAGGCCAGGAAACAAAGCCCCTTGCAGTACTTATCTGAAGTGAAGGTGCTGGGCACAGTGTTTTTGATCCCGGTTAAAGAGACAGTCAGGTGTTAAGCTGAGATAATGCCTTCTAGTTCACAATGAAATCCAACCCAGAGTAACCTATTTATTTGTTTGTTTATTTATTTGTTTATTTATTTATTTATTTATTTATTTAACTGATAGATATGGACAGTATTCTTGTCATGATTTGTCACAGGTGTTAAAGAAAGAGAAACAGATTACTTTCTACTTTTTCTTCTGAAAGTTTCCTATTTTGACAAGCTCCTGATCCAGAGATCCTATTGAAAACAAGGTGCCTTTCCTAGAAGTGTAAAAATAAATGAAATGTTAATATCACAAATTATTTTAGGATGCATTTCATTTATTTTATTTTAATTACAAAAATAAATTTTAAATGAGGGTGAATTATATTTTATAGTTTGATATTGGAATAGTTATGCTGCCTATTAATTGTAGCATAGCAGCTTTATTCATAATTCTCAAAACTTGGAAAAAACAAGATATCATTCAATAGGTGGCTGGATGAATAAACTGTGGTACAACCAGAACATAGAATATTATTCATTGTTAAAAAGAGTTATCAATCATGAAAAAGGCACAGCAAAACCTTAAATGCAAATTACTAAGTGAAAGAAGCCAATCTAAAAAAGGCTACGCATTATAATGCCAACTATATGACATTCTGAAAAAGGTAAAAAAAAAAAAAAGACAATAAGAATCAGTGGTTTCTAGGCATTAGAGGAGAGGGGGAAATGAAACAGTAGAGAACAGAGGATATTTTGGGCAGTGACACTATTCTGTATGATACTATAATTGTGGTTGCAGGCCATTGCGGGAAGCCACCACTTGCCAATATTGTCAGTGCACCAAGGAACCAGGAAGGCCGGTGGACCTTGGCATTAGCAGAGCTGATACTAAGCATGGATTGTTGAGATAGTGGTGGCTCAAGGCAATTCCCTAACCTGATAATCCTTTTACTGTTTACCAAACTTTACCTTTGGTATGCCTGCATGCATTGCTAGAGGGCAAGATGTGTATCTAAAACTGAATAAAAAGCAGAGGGATCCGTCTCAGTGTGTTTCTTCAAGAAAGAGACTCCACCTGGCCCTCAATGCCTTCTAAATTCACATATCTTGTATAGAATTTTCATTTGTGTGTCGGCCCCTCCTTCAGATCCTGAACCCCACCACAAAGGTTGCAGCAGGCCATTATAAATTGGTCAAAACCCATAAAATGTAGAACACCAACAGTACACTCTAATGTAAACTATGAACTTGGGGTAATAATGACATGTCAATATGGGTTCATTGACTACTAATATAACAAATATGTCACTTCGGTGGGGGCAGTTGATAGTGGGGTAAGCTGTACTGATCCTGAACCCCACCACAAAGGTTGCGGCAGGCCATTATAAATTGGTCAAAACCCATAAAATGTAGAACACCAACAGTACACTCTAATGTAAACTATGAACTTGGGGTAATAATGACATGTCAATATGGGTTCATTGACTACTAATATAACAAATATGTCACTTCGGTGGGGGCAGTTGATAGTGGGGTAAGCTGTACATGTTTGACATCAGTGGGTATATGGGAAATCACTTTCTGTTCAATTTTGCTGTAAAACTAAAACTATTCTAAAAATAAAATCTATAAAAATAACAACAGTTAGTTATCTTAAAACATCTATTCCCAAAAGATATAAGTACATTCTGACTTCCTAAATCTGTTAGGAAAGAGTTTAACATGTTTTATATTGATGGTAAATGAATGCATGCACAATGTGGACAACATACTATCTGTTCAAGAGACTTACATGAATGATTTGTCTGCTTCTTGATCTTGTACAATTGAATATTATTTTATAGAAGAAATATTAATAATTTTCATCTTTATGTCCTCAGCCTTGCCATATTATATTTTCATACACTACCTGCAAAGTAGTGGGTTGAATGAATAAAGATGGAATATCTGGGTATTTTTTATGGAGTGATATTTTACCATACCTTTTAAATTTCCATATCATGTTATTTAAACTTGAGAGGAGACAAAATAATGATAGATAGGTTAAACCAGTGGACACTTCTAATCTTATTATGAGTTATTTAAGTTAAAAAGCCATTGTCTTTGAAGTGTGTGTGTTTTATAAAAAGTATAACTAGTCTCAAGTAATGAGAATTTTGATTGAGAGAAAATCATGACTTAGGTAGGGACTTGACAGTTTGTATGGAGGACAGCACGTCAGGGTGGGTGAAGCTCAATGGACCCACTGAATATGTAATGAAGGAGGTGGCATTTAAGTGAGAAGCAGAGAAAAGAAAAGTTGGAAGAGACTTAGGGATCATAGAGAAAAGTAAGAAGGATGCACTGTATTGACTTTGCAAGTTTTTTAAATATATTTTTATTGATTTCAGAGATGAAGGGAGAGAGAAAAATAGAAACATCAATGATGAGAGAGAATCATTGATCAGCTGCCTCCTGCATGCCCCCTACTGGGAATCAAGACCACAACCTGGGCGTGTGCCCTCACTGGGAATTGAATCAGCGACCTTCTGGTTCATAGATATACTCAACCACTGAGCCACGCCAGCTGTGCTGACTTTGCAATTTTAAAAAGAAAATAACAGAGAAGGAAGAAGAGAAGTAAAAGAAAAGCATGAAAGTCAGTAACATATTTTAAAGTTATCTTGCAGCTTGCCAGCAATTTATTAAATTTTAAACCTAATTTTATTTGTTTCTCTCTTTGTTACCATTCTCCATAAATTTTGCACCATGCCATCTTACTTGATTGCTTCTTTTCTCCTATGAGAACATGAGCACTTTGCAGAGATAATCCGTGCAAGACCCATGTTTTGTTAGTCTATACTGGTATTGCCATTGGTTATAGCTGGCATCTGATTTGATTGGCTATTATGTAGCTTTTATGCATTTTTAATATCACCACAAAATACTGCCAAGAAATACTTGGTGTCCTACTTCTATTTATATCTATTCCACATGCAACTTGATTTTAGGCCATAGAAATGAACCATATAGAACATTCAAAGCAACCAACTAAGCAGCGTGATTTAACAAATATATGTCTCTGATAGATATATGGGTTAAACTAGCATAGATAAATAGGAAATACTGCCTTATTAAATCCAAGGAGTGTTGCACAACCACAATCTGGAAAATAAAAGAAATGCATTTTATGTTAAGCAAAACAAAAAATAGAAATCAGAAAACTTCCATATCTTTCTCTGCATCTCTCTTTCATTTATCATTCTTTCCCATAGTAGTCTCATTTCCTTCACTGGGGAACCTAACCAATGACAATTCCAAGGCTCATAGTGTGTGTGTCGGGGGGGCTTTAGCCACATAGAGAAACAAATGTACTTTCTAAATCCAACAACAATAACAACAAACATCTAGCCCTGCCAGCATGACTAAGTGGTTAAGCTTTAGCCTATGAACCAGGAGGTCATGGTTCGATTCCCTGTCAGGCCACACGTGTGGGTGCGGGTTGCAGGTTAGATCCCCAGTGTGGGTATGCAGGAGGCAGCCAAACAATAATTCTTTCTCATCATTGATATTTCTATCTCTCTCTCCCTCTTCCTTCCTCTCTGAAATCAATAAAAATATATTTTTAAAAGATCCAGAGGAAAACTTTCACTGGCTTAGCTGTGTCAGGTGCACACTCTTGGATAAATTGGCGCCAGAAGACTGAAGTTAAGTTAGGACAACCAACACATTTAATTGGCACAGAAGGGGAGGCTTGGGGGTGATTGTGCATCTCATAAGTCCAGTGCATGGATTCTGAGTGTTCATAGCCCAAGGAGTCACTGGAAGAAATCATATCATGGTACTGCTGTGGCCACATTAAAGCTCAACCTGCCTTTTGTGGTTGTTGTTGTTATTAGTTGTAATTAGATTAAAGATACCCAATGAGGTTTCATGGTAACACTTAAAAATATAACAAATCATGTTATATTAGAAAAAGATACATTAGAGATAGATGGATTAGATAGGTAGAAAGGGATTATTTTCTGTTCAGTTTATGAAATACACCGTATCATATTAGAATCCCTTGCTTTCAAGATCTGTATTCAGAAGCATTATATTGGTTTGACTACTGCATCTACACTAATAAAAGAGAAACATGGTAATTAGCGTACGACCGCTACCCTTCCCATTGGCTAATCAGCATATCCTTATGCAAATTAACTGTCAGCCAAGATGGCGGCTGGCAGCCATGCACTGAAGCGAGCTGGGAGGCTTGCTTGCTCCAGTGA
>NW_005354010.1:152898-164124 GCF_000412655.1 Myotis brandtii
GACCCCCCTTACCCCCCCCTGAGTGCACAAATTTTTGTGCACTGGGCCTCTAGTCATGATAATAATCTTCAGAGCAATACTGAAGTCATTTGAGATTTCAAACATTATACAATCCAAAAAGAAGAGTTTGAAATTCTCATCTGGTAAAACAGATGTTTGAATTATTTATGTTTTTTTGTGTGTGTGCATTTAGTGGGTAAAACACTTAATCTTATTGATTATATACTTTAAACAGTTTTAGTTCAATATCACTGATGACTATTTGCAAGATCAGTCTGATTGAAACGCTTAATACAAACTATTATGAATGTTTTGAATAAAATTACTCCAAGTGGTATAAGGCATTTGTTAATAATTTATGCTTAATAGTTTTATTATTTATCAAAATTGCACTGAAATATTCATTTAAGTCTTTGGTTGTTGTTATTCTTTTTTCTTATTATTACCAGCCACCTACTTTATAGAAAATTCTCTTAGAACAATAGACTTAAATTTTCTTTATAAGAATATTGTCTTTAATTAGCAATATCAACTATATGAAACAGGTGGAATTTAGAGTCATTTACATCTATGCTCAAAGACCATGTCTACCACTCTTTGCTTTTATATCAGAGAAAAGTTATTCAAAATCCATGACTATCAGTTTGGATTTTTTTGTGTGTTGTTGTTGGTACAATTGGTTCATAAGTGATGCATTGTTGGGATATTAAAGAAACCAAATGATTCTCTGAACGATTTTAGGTCAATGAGGACCATGGTCAGATTTGTGTTTTGGGGAAATAGTTTTGGTACCTGGGAAGGGTTATGGTTGGAGGGATATACTTAAATTAATTGTATGAGTATATGAATCAAGACTACAAACATGCATTAGAATGGAATTGTCAGGGTCAAATATCTGAGGTCATATCAGTGGGAGTAGTTCTTAGCCTTGGGTGGACAACAGGTGGGATTCAGATATCTGTATACCTTACAGTTTCTACAGACAATTGCAGGGTCCAGCCCAGATTGTGACCAATAGATCTGGTAAACTGATGAAGGCTGGATGAGATAGAACAGTGGTTCTTAGCCCTGACTGCAATTAATCAACTAATCAGCTTTTAACAAACATGCCTGCCTTTACCCTATCCATGAACATTACATCAGAATCTCTTTCAGGGAGTTCAGCTACAGTATTATTTACAAGCTCCCTGGGTGATTCTAAAGCAGGCAGCTGGGCAAACCATAAAAGGCTTAGACACTCAGGCTGATGGATGTGTCATTTACTGAGAAAGGGAACATGTGAAAATGCATAGGTTTGGATTGAGGAGCAGAAAGAATGGTTTGCTGAGTTTTGAACATGTTGAACTTAAGATAGCTAAAGGACAACCAAATAATGATACTCAAGAGGAAGTTCGGTCCATTACTCTGAATTTCAGAAGATGTAGATTAAAAAGATATGTCAGTATGTAAGTGACAGTTGATGCCATGGACAAAGATAGAGTCTTTCAAAAACAATGTGTATAGGATGATAATAATAACAAAAAATAAAGGCACAGGTTTAGGTAACACCAGAATAAGGGAGGAAAGAGGATATATGCTGCATTATTTAGATGCATGTAAAAAGAGAGACTATAAAACACATTGGTATACTTACATGAAGGAGTCTATGTGAACATTCAGTGATTTGATCCAACCATTTAGATATAGAACTACATACTGAGGGCAATCTGAAATGCAGAGTAAAGTGGCCTCTAAGAGCAGAAGAACTCATCTTACCGGCATTGCAAAGACTGCTCTACCCTTAAATAAGAATCAATGTATCGTAAAATACAAATTAAACTTAGAAAGCAGACACTCCATCGACGTTCTGAGCTTGAAAAAAGCTATAGGCCTTTATAGTATTCCAGAATTTATAACATTTTAAATTCCACAAATTAATTAACTTGTTTTGAATAGTTGAAAGAACTATAATTAAAACCTAATGTCTTTTCTATTGGGAAGCATATAATCATAGAGTAAAGAGGATTGCTTTTGTATTTTCCTTACCTGCACATAGGGAAATAAAACAAAATTGCATTTCACAGCCAAAATGTATTTTGGCAGAACCATTTAGGACTATAAAGTACAGAAGCTATTACAGCCTCTGGAATTTAAATATGGAGTTTCACTAATTAGGAAACTATGACCTAGGTCATGCAAAAATTCTCAATATTTGAAGATTAAATCACTCTGAGTGGTAATAATTGACTTTTGTCAATTAAACATGCTTAGGGAGAACTAGGTTATTATGAAAATTGTAATTAGTATATTTTAATTATGTTTTATTCTTTAAAAAACTATTTTGTATTAATTGCTTTGTATTCTCTGCTAAAAACAACCCTTTCATTTTCATTTTATTACTGAGACTCTCCCTGTAGCAAATGGAAAGAGCTATGAGGGGAAAGCATTTTCTTGTGTGTTTCTTCCCCCCCACCCCCGCCCCGCCACCTTTGGGTATGTTTGGTGAACTTTCCAACTGGCTCCAGAAGAAATTAAGTCTGAATCCCAACTCTGACTTCAGATCTAAGTGTAATCTCGGGTTGGTTACGTGACCCGTCATCTGGTGTATGTGGATAATAATAAAATTGTTGTGAGAACTGAAAGAAAGAATTCATGTAAAATGTTCACCACAGATCTCTCCAAAGAGTAAACAATACATGCTAGCTTTCATTTTTATTGTAATCAGTAGAATAATTTTCCCCTAACAACCTTAAGTTCTTCATTTCTAATAATAATAAATGAGACCTAAACTAGCCATTATTTAAACTTTCAAAAACAAAGACAAAGATTATCTTATTTTTTCATTTAAAGAAATAATTTATTGACTCTATGTGGACTCAATAAATTTCAAAACCAAGCACAAAGTCAATTCTGACCCCTTGCTCTAGTCTCATGCCCTACTCTTCCATGGCATGGTAAATTCTAGCCAAATTCAATGAATCAGGAAAAGTATTGGCTTTGGTTATCTTTCTTTTCTGATTGGACACTGTGGTAAGCTAAATATTTTCCCCTAAAGATTTTGACAGCTGATTACCCACAAACCATGAATGTGCAATTTTACACGGTAAAAGGTAATTTACAAATATGATTCGGGATTTTATGATAGCAAGGTTATCCTGGATAATCCAGGTGTACAATGTAATTTAATGTGTCATAAGTGCCTTTCTAAGGAAATAAGAAGAAGATAACTATAGAAGAGGAGAAAGCAATGTGCCTAGAGTAGCAGAAATTGGAGTGATGTGGCCACAAACCAAAGAAAGCTGGCAGGCACAAGAAACAAGAAGAAGAATGGAATGAATTCTCCCCTGAAGTCTCTCTAGATGGATTCAGCCCTCTTAGCACCTTGATTTTAACTCTATAAGATTCTTGTACGACTTCTCATTTCCATATATGTAAAAGAATACATTTTTGTTGTTTTAGGCTGACAAGTTTGTGGTAATGAGTTACATATAGCAGCATAACAGTAATTACAGACATCTCTCACAACATCTCAAGAAATGGCTCAGCCTTCATATTTTCAGACTCCTTCTCAAATGGCATTTCTGCAGAGAGAACTTCCACAGGAAAAAATGACAGTTAATATAAAAGACTCAGAAATCAAAATGGCTTCAGATTTCAACAGTAATTCTGAAAGCTAGAAGATGAAACTATGTTTGAAAGTTCTAAAGAAAAAATAGTTCCAGCCCCTCACCCACCAAAAAATAGCTATACCCAACCAACCAATCAATCAAGTGTAAGGAATAAAGATATTTTCAGATCTACAAAAATTCAAAATGCTTACCTCATAATCTCCTCACCTCATAAATCTACTGGAAGATGTACTTCATTCTAGTGAGGAAGAATTTCAAGAAAAAAGAAGACAGCAAAGTCAGGAGATATATGGTGCATTCCCAAAGTGGCAATGAAAATAGATACAAGGGTGGAAGTTCTGTACCAGGTTAAGAGAGCAATCACTTCAGATGGGAACAAGTCAACAATGGCAGCAGACACTCCTTCTAACAGATAAAGGAGATTTATTACCTATTGTGAATAATTGTCTTAAGAGTAGAATTGGGTTGAATTATTAATAAACATGTAGAAAACTAACAAAATAAAAAAAATACTTTTTGGATAACAAACAAAAAACATAATATAAAAGATAAGTAATTCTACTCTACTATGTAGTTAAATTGAGTAGAAGACATAATAGTGTAAATAGTTATCAAAAATGGTGCATTTACATATGCAAGAGTGTGGTGGAACTGGAAAAAAAGAGAACAAAGCCATATTGGGAAATAAATTGTGTTTAAACATAAGGATGCAAAAATAAAAATTTAAGTGTACTATTTAGAAATTTGGAAGTCAAAATAAAAGAATTTGCCAAAGGTATTGGAAGTGAGGTAACAGTGAGGCTGTTGCCTATTAAGATGTCATGTAAACAAGTTAAAATTGTAAACTATATGCTTACATGATTTTGATAAAAGGAAAAAGAATTGAATTTGAAATATAATTTTTAAGAGTAAAAAGAAACAAATCTGAAAACAAATAAATAGAACATTTATAAGGAAAAACAAAATTTATTGTAGGAAAAATAAGTGATAGCAATGGCATAAAAGCACTGTTTTTATTCATGACATATCATCATAAAAATTTCAATTTTACTAAGTTCATATGATATTATTGCAATTCCAATCAATTCAACTAGCATAAAATTATAACAAACTCATTCTAAATTTAACATGAAAGGATATGTATGCATGAAGAGATGAAGTAATTTTGAAAGAGAATGCCAGAGAGGACATAATCTTAAAAAATAAAAGACAGATTAAAAAGCACATTGGTAACATAGCAAGACAAGTGTGAGTAAGGTTTGTAATCTAGATAATGAAATTGCACCAATATTTATTTCTTGTTATTGATTATTTTACTATTGTTTGTGAAGTGTTAACTGTAGAAGTTAAGAGGAAGATATAAGGAAAATCTTTTTACTACTTTTGTAACTTTAGTTCTAAAATTAGTTCAAAATAAAAAGTTTAAAAAGTCAAATTAGTTAAAATATTGCAGACAAAAAGATAGATGAAAAAACTAGAATACTGAAACTTCCATCTATATATATTACTAGAGGCCTGATGCATGAAATTCTTGCAAGAGTAGGCCTTCCTTCCCTGGCTGTCAGCACCAGCTTCCCTCTGGCACTTGGGACCCAGGCTTCCCTCACAGCTCTGGATTCATCTGGAAGGTCGTCCGAAAGGATGTCTGGAAGGACATCCAGTCTAATTAGCATATCACGCTTTTATTATTATAGATTATTATAGATAATTTTATATGCAACAAAAGTGTTTTCTGTAATCAGTGGAGAGGTATGGGAAAAATCACTCTTCAGTAAAAAAGAAATTGTATCATACTATACAAAAAAATTGAAAAGAATCAACATGTAAATTTAAAACAAAAACTAAGATGCTAATAGAAAAAAATTATGAAATAGTTTTGGAACCTGTGTATGGAGGAATGGTTCTTAAGATTTAAAATATAAACTATAATGGATGCAAAAGGTTAAATCAAACAAAAGGCTTTAGATTAAAAACTTAGTGGCTAATAATATGCAATAACATAATTAATTGCACTAATAACTTTGTAAATGTCTATTAAAACCATGGCATACCAGCTTAAGCTTATAATATTGACAAAAAGTAGAAGGATAACAGTGCTATTAGATATTAAATAATAAAAAGATTTGTATTACTGGTGGGAATATATAAGGCACCATTCTGAGAGCAAACTTGCATTACCTAATGAGATTATGTAACCCTGTAATCAGGCAGTCCCACTTCTTAGTAAATATTCTAGAGAACAATCTTCCAGATGTCAAAAGGATTTATAAAAGATAATATTTATTGCCATATTTTGCTGGCAAAAAGAAAAAAATTACAACCTAAATTTCATAACAGGAATATGTAAATGGTGATATAAGCACAAAATGAAGTACTATGCAGTCACAGAAGAAATACAGTTACATTGACATCTATAAACCCTAGTATATCTCAAATATAAAGGATTGATCTATAACAACAAAAAATTACTGAGCAGTATAGCAAAATACTCGAGTGCACTTAAAATATAAATACAAAAAAACCATAAATCTATTAACAAATAAAAAAGAGGGAAGTTAAACTATAAAGAGTACCTTAAAGGTTTGTGGGAATTTGGATATAATAAATTATTTTTGTTTGTTTGGCTGGGTACAGTGAACTTTATTGATGGTGCATAACAAGGTAGGGTTTCCTAAGCCCTCCCCTTTTTCATGGGGTCTGGGATGGAAATTATGGAGGCCAGGAGAATCTCAGTGTGTTGGGGAATCTATCTGGGGCAAGGACTTCCCGCAGCTGAGGGCCTCTCTTCCTCTCACTGGGACTGGTGGTCCAGGGGACTCTTACTTCTTGGAGGCCATGTGGACCACAATGTCCACCACCCTGTAGCTGTAGCCAAATTCACTGTCATACCAGGGACTGAGCTTGACAAAGTCAGCACTGAGGGCAATGCCAGCCCCAGCTTCAAAGGTGAAGTAGTGGGTGTCACTATTAAAATTGGAGAAAACAACTTGGTTTTCAGTATAGACCAGGATGCCCTTGAGGGGATCCTCTGATGCCTGCCTGCTTCACTACCTTCTTTATATCATCATATTTGACAGTTTTCTCCAGGTAGGAGATCAGATAAAAAACCAACACATTGGGGGTGGGGACATAGAAGGCCATGCCAGTAAACTTCCCATTCAAATCAGTGATGACCTTGCCCACAGCCTTGGCAGTGCCAGTAGAAGCAGGGATGATGTGCTAGGCAGCCCCTCGGCCATCATGCCACAGCTTCCCAGAGGGCACCTCCACAGTCTTCTCAGTGGCAGTGATGGTATGGACTGCGGGCCTGAGTCCCTTCAAGATGCTATACTTGTCATGGATGACCTTGGCCCAGAGGCTAGTGCAGGAGGCATTTCTGACAATCTTTAGGGAGCTGTCATACTTGTCATGGTTCACACCCATCACAAACATGGGGACATCTGCAACAGGGGCAGAGATGATGACCCTCCTGGTTCTACCTTTCAAGTGATGACACCAGTGGACTATACAACATATTCAGCACCAGTATCTCCCATTTGAAGTTGGTTGAATCTGGCTCCTGGAAGATGGAAGTTGACTTTTCATTGATGACAACCTTCCCATTCCCAGCCTTGTCTGTCTGTACCTTTGAACTTGACATGAGGATAATTCTACTGAAATATGTAGACTATGCAGTTGAGGTCAATGAATGGAGTCACTGATGGTGACAATATCCACTTTGCCAGTTAAAAGCAGCCTTGGTGACCAGGCACCCAGTGCCACCAAAACTGTTCACTCTGACCTTCACTATTATGTCTCAGGGTTGCAGCTGGCACTGTGTAGGAAGATTCGGCTGTCTGATGAACAGGAAGAGCAGAGAGCTAGATATAATAGATTCTAAATCACAAACTGACTAATCTGTCTAGTATTGTTTTATTATTGGTCTCAGAGAGAATTGGTAATTGACTTCTCAAAAAAGGTTCTGTAATTCTCTAAAAACATTTTCACATGTTCTCATCAAAGCAATAGAACTTCAACACAGAATTTTTATGTAATTTTAAGAGCTAATTTTTTAAAGTTAAACTCCCTCTCGCAATCTCTTAAAAAGAGATATGATTGCCTCTTTCAAATATAAAGACTAATTTTCTTTTCACTCATAAGGTTACTTGTTCCAGTTAATATTATCTACTCTTGCAGTCTTCTAAGGTCCATGTTTAATAGCTGATCTTTTCATTTGTTTCATAATAGCTGATCTTTTCACTTATTCTGTAATTCTTACTGCATTCATCTACTGTTGTTAAAGATCTCCCATTATTTATGTTTCTTTTTTGTTCAATTTTATAGACAATTATTTTCATCATAAATCTTATTTAAGTGTATTTATTCTTTTTTTTTTCTTAAGAAATAGATTATTTATTATGTGCCAATATCCTTGACCAAGAATATATCAATTGTTGTAAATTTAAGACCAATTCTTTTTAAAATGATTTTAATCTAATTATCTAATGGATATAAGGTTTATTATATATTTAATCTAGAGAGTCAATCCATTGCTAGTTGCCTATAAAATGTAAGTTGCTTTGAAGTGTTGACTTTGAGATGATTGTTTTTAAATATATTTTTATTGATTTCAAAGAGGAAGGGAGAGATAGAGAGAGATAGAAACATCACTGATTAGAGAGAATCATCAATTGGCTGCCTCCTGCATGCCTCACACTGGGAATTGAGCCCAAAATCCAGGCAGGTGCCTTGACCAGGAATCGAACTGTGACCTCCTGGTTCATAGGTCAATGCTCAACCACTGAGCCATGCCAGCCAGGCTGAGATGATTGTTTTTAATTGGACAATAATATATAGATTGTATTTTAGTAAAGGCAAATAGATGTAACTAGCTATTAAAATGCACCTTTATATTGAAAGAGAAGTGTTTATTTCTCCTGATCCTATTCTAGCCTACATGGAACTAAATATCAAAACTATTCCTTTTCTTATAAATCGAAGTGTTTAATGTATTTTTCTTGATCTGAACATAAATTGCAATACAGTTTATTTTTCACTGTGTTGAATGGTCTAAGTCTGTTGATTAAATGTCTATTTGATACATCAATCAACTTATAGTACTGCAAGTTTACGCCATAGTTACTCCAATTTGATTTTGTGATTTTACTTTTTGAGGTAAATTGACAACCTTTGTTGATTATTCTGCTTATTTTACTAGTTACAATTTGGAATAATGTCTTCTGTTTTGTTCTATGTTTGTTGAAAATATCTGCCTTCTATCTCTTTATTGAGACTGTTATTTCCATTGGTTTCTTTGATGTAACTTTAATTTTTAAATATTTTTGTCTATTAATGCATTTTCTTTTAAGTAGAAGTGGGTTCTTTTGAGGTAATGATAATGATAATTTGTTCAAATAAGATTTATTTTCATGTTATTGAGAAATGGAAGTGTTAAAAAAAACTGATTACCAAAACCAATGTTGTATAGAGATATATACATTTCATCTTAAGAATTACAGAGTTGTAAGAGAAATAAAATTTGATTGGAACATAATTGGTAAGAGCTCTGTCACTTTGAAACACAAATAAAGTAATCTAATTGTAAAGTTGAGGAGGTTCTAAAGTTGTATTTGAAGAGATTGTTTAAAATGCCTATTCACACAGGGACAATACTGTGGTGATAATAGGGTGGAGGGATGAGTGGAGGTGAAACAGGGCATATAGGGGATCAACGGTGATGAAAAAATTTAAATTAAATTTTAAAAATACCTATTTACATATTCAAATTCCAATACTCCCAAAAGGTAAGAAATAAATATTTGCTGATTGTTTAAATAGCTGTTATTAAACATTTCATAATAGTGAAATATTTGACTTTTAATATCAGAAGTGAGTTTCAATGGAAGATGGCATCTATTTACATTCTTTCTGACTATATCTCACATGGTAATCATTATTAGAAATGTTTGGTGAAGAAGGAGTATTTCATGAGTGAGAGCAGTTGATGAGAATTGGTGACACCAATAGAGGAATTGACAGGGTAAGTAAGGATAATTTTGACATATGGTTCCTTGCAAGCAAATGGCAGTACTAATTAACTGTGTTTAATTCTTTATCAGCAATCTCTTTGAACCCCTTCAGAGACCCTCAGTGACCTCATGGCTACAGTTTCTGACCTTTCGTATGAAAAACATTGAATGGAAAAAAAAATTGCTCAAAGCTATGTTATTTCTGAACTACAAAATGGCTTACAAAGTTAAAAATAAAAATCTGAATACATGTGCCAACACTTACATGAATGAAGACACTGAACTTCCTCTCTCAGACCCAGCATCTTTACTTAAAGTCGATAGAGTAATATAATCAGGGTAAGGTCAACTAATTGCCATTGAGGTCTTTGACAAGACATTGTTTTGGTACACGAGTTTCTTTTTTTAATTTTTAAAAAGTACTTTTTACAATTGTTATAACAATGCCTATATTTAAGATTAGATGGTATCTGTATAACCATAATTTTCTCTCAAATATATATCTGAACTTTCACTTTAAATTGAATTTAAATGCATATCCCAAGAGGCTATCCATTTTTGTTCTGAATGTGCAAAAAAAAAAAAGACAAATGATAACAGACAGTGAGGGTTTATGGTCAAGATGCATGGTTATTAAGTTGCCCTCTTTGATTACAAACAATTTTTTCTTGTAATTTTAAGACAAACATATTTTTCCTAAATTTGTGTTTAAAATATTAGTGCCAAGGAGACATAGGTAATACTTTCAACAATAAAGATGTAAAAAATATAATGGTACTAAAGTAGATTTGGCAGAGATAAAGGTTATATTAAAAGGTAGATTAGCTCACATTAGACAGATGACAATTCTGAACATTTAAATATGAAGGCATATTTACTCAAATAAATTATGAAACATAAGATGAAATAGAAGCACTAATATAAAGTTTTTCTTAGGTAATTATCTGTGTATTAGAGATGACTTTTTTATTTATACTATTAAAAGAGTTGTTTTTTTATTATTATTATAAAACAACTAAATTACTTAGAAGAAGCCTGCTGATTAAACCATGTTTGGAGAGCCTTCTGGTGTGCTAGATCAAAACATGATATTGAAAACATAGATTACTTGATTTCAATAATTCATTCATTGATTTATTGAATAAGGATTCATTGTATGCTTACAGGAAGCCAAGTGGGGTGTTGTATAACAAGGGTTATGATTTTTGTAAAAATAATTATACAGAGTACATAAAATTAATACCTTCTATATATGCAATCTCTACCTTCGTACCTGCTTCTGATTTTATAATTAAAAATACATTAAATCAGTCCTTTTAATAAAGTGATTATTTTGTAAATATAATAATAACTAGAGGCCCGGTGCACAAAAATTTGTGCACTTGGGGGATCCCTCAGCCCGGCCTGTATCCTCTCGCAGTCTGGAACCCCTCAGGGGATGACCACCTGCTGACTTAGACCTGCTCCCCGGGGGATTGCACCTAAGCTGGCAGTCAGACATCCCTCTGGCAGCCCAGCGGGGCTCTCAGGGGATGTCTATTTGCCAGCGGGGAGCAGGCCTAAGCTGCAGTCGGACATCCTTAGTGCTGCTGAGGAGGTAGGAGAGGCTC
>NW_005354010.1:164416-180367 GCF_000412655.1 Myotis brandtii
ATATTACCCTTTTATTATATAGGATAGAGGCCTGGTGCATGGTGGGGGCCGGCTGGTTTGCCCTGAAGGGTGTCCTGGATCAGGGTAGGGGTCCTGCTTGGGTGCCTGGCCAGCCTGGTTGAGGAACTAAGGGTCGTTTTCAGACTGGCCACACCCCTTCAGGGTGGGGGTCCCCGCTAAAGTGCCTGGCCATCCTGGGTGAGGGGCTGATGGTTGTCTTCAGGCTAGCCACACCCCCTTCAGGGAGGGGGGTCCTGCTGGGGTGCCTGGCCAGCTTGGGTGAGGGACTGATGGCTGTTTGCAGTCTGGCCAAGCCCCCTACTGGGGACCATCACCCCATGAGGGTGTGGCCAGCCTGGGTGAGTGGCTGTTGGCTGTTTGCACATTGGCCAAGCCCCCCAGCGGGGACCCTCACCCCATGAGGGTGTGGCCATCCTGGGTGAGGGGCTGATGGCTGTTTGCAGGCTGGCCAAGGTCCCCAGCCACCCAAGCTCCCAGTGGAGGCTGGCTGGAAGCAGGTATCTGGGATTTATTTATCTTCTATAATTGAAACTTTGTTGCCTTGCGCGGAGGCCACACCCGGCCAGGGAAGGCGGGAAGCTTGGCTTCCTCCATCACCAGGGCAACCAAGCCTCCTGCTTGCTCCAGCTCCGTGGTTGTCTGCCACCATTTTAGTTGGGTTAATTTGCATATAGTTGCTCTGATTGGCTGGTGGGCGTGGCTTTGGTCATAGCAGTGGTGAGGTCAATTTGCATGTTTCTCTTTTATTAGATTAGATAATAATAATAATGTATCAAATACTTACATTGGAACTTTAGTATACAAAGTTTTGTTCTTTAAGATAATCACCTTGGAAGACTATATACTTCTTCTATGTTTTACTCTATCTATACTAATAAAAGGGTAATATGCTCATTAGATAGGGAGACCTTTCAGACGTCCTTGTGGACAAAGCCATGGTGGCAAGGCCAAGAAAGAGGTGGTTAGGGGCGATCAGGCCTGGAGGGGAGGGCAGTAGCAGGTGATCAGGCTGGCAGTGGGGGCAGTTGGGGGCAATCAGGCCAGCCGGGGGGAGCAGTTGGGGGTGAGCAGGTCTGCAGGGGTGGGCAGTTGATGGAGATCAGGGCAGCAGGGGAGCAATTGGGGGTGAGCAGGCCAGCAAGGGGGCCAGTTGGGTGCAATTCGGCTGGTGGCGGGGGGGAGTTGTGGGCAAGCAGGCTGGAAGAGGGGGCAGTTGGGGGCGATCAGGCCAGCAGGCAGAGTGGTTTGGGGTGATCATGCAGGCAGGCAGGTGAGCAGTTTGGAGCCAGGAGTCCCGGATTGTGAGAGGGATGTCCCACAGGGACCGGGCCTAAACCAGCAGTCGGACATCCCCCGAGGGGTCCCAGATTGGAGAGGGTACAGGCCAGGCTGAGGGACATCCCCCTCCCTGTACACAAATTTTGTTCACCAGGCCACAGTGTCTATTATGTTGAGGAGTAGAATATGGAATACACCCTAAATATTCTAAATAAAATGATTATCTAAAAAGATTAATTCTACCTTTAGAATTATGAACAATGTCCTTCCACTGTTTTTCTTTTAATATTTTATAATCTTTATTGAATGTTTTGGGTACATTGTTTAATAAAATTATATAGATTTCAGGTGTACAATTCTATAATACACCATCTGTATATTGTATTGTGTGTTTACCACCAAAAGTCAGGTCTCCTTCCATCACCATTAATTCCCATTTTTCCTTCTTCTATCTCCCCCCAACCTCTTTTTCCTCTGGTAATCACCACACTATTCTCTTTGTCAATGTCTTTTGTTGTTGTTGTTGCTGTTATCATTCTTATTAATACTCAGCTATAGAAAGCAAGGGCATCTTATTGACAGCATGGATGGACTTGTAGAATATTATGTTAAGTGAAAAAAGTCAGTTAGAGAACGACAAATACCATATGATTTCATCTATAAGTGGGATCTAATGAATACAATAAGCTAACAAAGAAAACAGATACATAGATACAAAGAACAGACTGATAGCTGTTAGAGGGGAGGTTGTGTGAAAAAGAGATTAAAAAAACAAAATATACTTAAGACACTTTTCTTAATACAACAAAATAATATTTCACCTCTACATTTCAACCCAAGTCTCACCTCCTCAATAATTTTTTTTCTTTGTTTTTAGAGTTCCAGCTCAGTGACCTTTCTTTTCTGAAATCATATATATTGTATTCACTGCACCACTCATGCAACATGTTAACATTTGCTGCCTTGTAAGAATCTGCCTCTTAATGGAGTGTCTTATCTCTTGCATTGAATTATAAATTTCTAGAAGTCAGTACTTTATTATGTCCCTGTGAACCCTAAGGAATATAACATTATAAATAAAAATAGTGGTTGATCAAAAATATTTACCTGGATATATATGGAAAATAAAATTATTCATTAGATTTGAATTGTAAAATGGTTCCACAATGAATTGGAAATTATTAATTCCAAATCCTAGCTGGCACTGATTAATATGTGTAAATTAGAAAAGGAACGTAGAATTTGGAGACATAAAAGAGAGTTAGCATTTTTGCTATTTTCTTTCCTAATCTACTTATTTATGTATTCATTCAAGCCACAAGCATTTGTATAAACTAACTGCTACAAATTACACTGGTTCTGGGAATAAAAACAATAAAGGTAAAAACTGCTCACATCCCCCTGCCTAGAGTCTAGTTGAGACTTGTCTGGTTTCATCAGTTCTCTTAGAGTGAAAGCTCAGCATAAACCTAGTTGCAAGTCAGTCAACAGCCAGTGGAAATCTCACCTTGTCTATAAGGCCTTTGCTGACTCTGTAAAATTCCATGGTTAATAACTCCTCTCAACACAATACCCAGCAATTCTATGTATAGCTCCTATTTTATTTATCATCATACATTGTAATTATATGTTCTGATGGTGGAGTTTCTTACTGGACAATTATTTATTAGAGTATAGATTCATGACACTAAGTAAATGTTTAACTAGTTACTTGTACATATATCCACATGAGTGATAGGAAAGTGTAGTTCATTATAGGAAGCGGATATAAAATGTTTGAGAAAATCTGTAGAATTACCTGAAGTTAATTATAAGAGGATGAATACACAGTTCAATGTAAACTTCAGTAAAATAGTATTATTTGAAAAGGGTGGCCATGTAATTTATTTTCCAAATCAGGAGAATTTTAAAAGTGAAAAAGTGGAGCCATAAATAATTATGCTGGCATATAAGCAGATACAAAAACTCTCCACAATGTCACTCTATATTTGTGAGACTGGATGCACATTGGTAAGTAATAGAAGAATGCTTTTAACCAAAGCCTTAGGGGAGGCGACATAGCAAAACAGTTTTATTAGTCTTATTTCCCTCTACTCATTCTCTTATACAGAAAATTCCATTCAATTTTTTTCCACCTAAAAGAGTATTTTTCTTTTGTGAAAAATCAGTTATCAAGTTTAATTAAATATCATGTTAGATATAAATAAACACACAAACAAAAATGAGCATCTATGTGCATCCAGGTTTCATAAGCAAGTAAATATGCTCATGCATATTAAACTATATTCCAATCTATAGCATATGTTTTTTCATATTTTTTGCACAGGAAACTCTGGCACAATGTGTCTAGAACAGAAGTAGAATAATACTACTGCTCTTTTTATTTCCAAGAATTCTAAAACATAGCTACAGAAAACTAACTCTGTAACACCAGCCCTATGAACATGATACCCAATGCATTGATGTTCTAGTTCCATATTCAGTGCCCAAGAATTCATTGTGGGTGTGAGTCAGAGTTGCATAAGCCCCTTTTATCATCTTGCTTCACTCTCTCCTGGAGTGAATATTCATTTCCGTTCTTAGCTAATATGTGTATATAGCAATGCCACTGGGGTATATCTCAAACCCTTACATCTTTTAGAAATATATGCACCGTATTAGTGATCATATTAACCTAACTATTAAAGAGGAATTGATATTTATCATTATGCCCCAAGATCTGTTTTGTTTTCTCTCCTGTTTTTCTATCTTGGTTAATGGCATCAAAGTAACTTTCAAATGATCTTTGAGATTTTCAACACTAATTTTCTAATTGCTTAGCATATTCCAGTTTTTCTATCACCTACTCAATTTTAAAATATTTTACTATATGTCCGACCAGGGTGGCTCAGTTGGTTGAGCATCCTCCTGTGCATCGAAAGGTTTCCAGTTCAATTCCTGGTCAGGGCACATCCCTTGGTTGCAGGTTTGATCCCCAGTCATGGAGTATATGGAAGGCAACCAATTGATGTTTCTTTCTCACATCAATGTTTCTCTCTCTCTCTCTCTCTCTCTCTCTCTCTCCTCTGTCTCTCTCTCTAAAAATCAATAAAAACATGTCCTCAGATGAGGATATACATATATATTTATATATATATCACTACATCCATATTGATTGCAGAATTTAAAGGTATTTAACATAGCATGCAAAATCTTTCATAATGAAACTCTTGTAGTTTATTTGCTGCAACTTCACTACAAACAAGTTTATGGGTGTAATGATATCACATTGTCAATCTATTACTCATTTATATGAGTACAACTGAGTTAAAAAATCCTTTTTTATGTGTGATGAATATTTGGATTCTCTCTTCTGTGAATTATCCTTTTATGGCCTCTTTCGGTTTTTTATTTTTATTTTTATTGAGTAGCTTACTTTCTTCTTTCAAAAGCTCTGTTCATTATGAAGTTTTACCTCTGGCCAAATTACATTTGTTTTTCCAAATGTACTGGGTGTCTGTTGATTTGGTTTACCAGGTATTTTTCTATACAAAACTTTATTTTGACATAGTCAATCATGCCACTCTTTTATGGCATCTTAATAATGTCTTCTTTAAGAAACTTTTTCCTTTTCTTGTTTTTTAATTTCTCCAAGACATCCTCACAGAATAGCTATGTTTTTTCATTTTTATTTTATAACCACTTAATTCATTTTAATTCCTCTCTCTTTTGGTAAAATGTGTTTGTAATTTTATTTTTCCTAAATGATAAGACATACAAAGTTGTACTATCCCCATGCATGAAATCATCTATCTTTTTTCTTATTAAACTGAAATAGTAATTTTATCATATGAGAAATTCTTATATAAGCCGGGATCTGTTTTGTAGATTTTCTATTCAGTTCTATTGATTTAAATTAGATTTTCAGTATTTTTATTGTATGTATTAAATTTCTAAGTTCCTGTCACTATATTTAATACATTTTTTTTTATCAGCTTCTCACTGGTTGGATTCTATTCTCACAGTAGGGATAAGGCTCTGTCAAATCCTTCCTCTTAGAGAAGTTTTATTATGGAGAAGACTCTCCGTGCATTTCACAAGGATTAATCTTCCTTTCCCCTTTCCCGGAACTTTGATGAGATCTTTTGGGGATCCTTGCCCTAAGAACCTAATAGAGTTCTGGATGGTGTGCCCCTACCAAGACTTCAGCATCCCCTACACCTCCATGCCCCTCCCCCAGGAGGTTCTCACTCTCCTATTATACACATTTAGCCTCTGGTAATTATTCAAAAATACCATTAAATGTTCCAGATTAAGGCTTTAGCAGCTTCTGCTTCAGGTAAGCATAGCTCAGCTCTGTCTCTCCTCTGTGTCCTTTCTCCAGATTTAAGGTGGCAGCTTTGGTTTGCCGAAGGGTCCAAGAAGTCATTGATTTTTAGATTTCCCAAGTCTTTCTTGTGCAAAACCAAAATAATGACTTTCGAATTTTTTATATGTCAGAGTTGAAGCTGAAGTCTTAGGAATTTTCTTGGGCCAATGTTTACCAAAACTTGATTTCAGTAAATGTTTAAATTAATCAAAAGTATAGACTCCATCCACGTGATTATGAGAATTGAATAATTAAATAAATGATTGACAGATGGACACAACCAAGTTTTCCAATGTTGGAGTAGGTATTTACTGACAAGCAAGAGAGGGACGCTAGGATAATTCATGTGGTAATGGATTAGAATTAAAAGCATAGGCATGAACTATTTGGTTTAATATAAATATGGATGGTTACATATAGAAATATTTATACATATGTATGTATGTGTGCAATGTAAATATAATCACATATTTGTCCTTGTTCTCTAAACAGAGAGATCTAATAGCCACTACACAGCAATGAACACAGCTGCCTCCTAAATGTCTAAATAGGAACCAGGATCTGTGTAAAAATGCCTAATTCTATGATACGAACAACAAAAATACAAGATGAGCTTGGAGCATCTTGTAATATCATAAAATATGGAAGTGCAGCAAACAGATAAACAAACAACAAACATTTATGGGAATATATCTACAGGACACAGGTATCTAATACAAAGGATTTTCCAAGTTCAAAGCTTCAGCAATTTGAACAATAAAATAAATTAGTATTGGATTATAATCCAGAATATAAATAAACATCCATGTGTACATACTTCTATGAATGAATGATTAAATGAATAAATCGATGAGGCACAATAGACAAATCTGTGCAGAAGAGCTCACACATTTTATGAAGATTCTCCGTCCTTAAGGAAGAGGACTATAACTCTGCAATCCTTAAAAGTGGACTGTACATAATGACTTCTTTCCAAAGAATACAGTATATGGAAAGAGGGGAAAAAACACTAGATTTATAGTAGTAAACCCTGAAAAACACTACTTCAGCTGAATAGTGAAGTTTAACATCAACAGTGATGTCAGTTCGGTAATAAATATTCTTGATAGGATGTATAGGGAGGCAGACTTTACCTCTGGGGTCTTCCTCCCAAGAATACAAAATTCCAAAACAACCATTGCAAAAACATCAGAGGCCAGGCAGGTGTGGCTCAGTGATTGAGCATCAACCTATGAACCAGGAGGTCACAGTTCAATTCCCAGTCAGGCCATATGTCTGGGTTGTGGGCTTGGTCTCCAGTGTGCAGCATGCAGAAAGCAGCCGATCAATGATTCTCTCTCATCATTGATGTTTCTGTCTAGCTCTCCCTCTCCCTTCCTCTCTGAAATCAATAAAAAGATACTTGAAAAACAAAAATAAAACCCACACAAACAAACAACATCAGACACATCCCAATTGAGAGGCATTCTGTATGAGTACTCTTCAAATCATTAAAGGTTACACACACAAAAAAAAGACTAAGAAATTTCATAACTAAGAAACACAACAATTAAATATATCATGGTATTCTGTATGAGCTATTGGAACAGAAAAAGGAGTGAAAGGTAAAAACTAAGAAAATCTGAATAATGTGTGGTCTTTACTTACTCATCTATCATTTTAATTCATCAATTATACCAAATAAACCATGTTATTAATGAAGGAAACAAAGTGTGGGGTTTATAAAACTGTACTATCTTCATAATTTTTGTGTGAATCTAAACTTTTTCTAAAAGATAACTTTTTTTAAAATTATATGTATAGGAAAGTAGGCACAAATAAATCTATAGTAAACACTAGTACTCACTAAAATCTAGAAATTTGTAAAAACAGATTGAAGTTATTTTCTTAGCCTACCATCAACTACTGAGAAATGCAAAATTGCATTTATGGCATATTTTATTGCTGATTATTTTCTGGCTCACTTAGGGGCAGAAAATTTTTTAAAAAATAGATCACTAAGATGAGATCCAGGAATCCTACATACAAACACTATAGGATGTGAATCAATTATAACAGCTTTCTGGAGCCTTGGTTTTAGCTGTCTGTTGTTGAGTTATGTTGTTATGAATTTCCGTTTGGCTTGACTTATTTTCGAGGATAATAGAAGAAACAGCAACCTTATGCTCATATCGGTCTCCAGTGTAATGGCATTTCCTTGAGGACTTTGTACATCATATTACAGAGTCCTTCTCCTTAGGGCTTCTGGGGGAATGAGCTTTATATTTTTAATGTCAGGAAGTGGGAGAATGAGGAATGTGATTTCATGCTAAATCCCAAACCTTCTTTTAGGAAGGAGTCAAAAGTTATTATATATAACTTAAATTTGATTCTGTTTGGATACACGGGTTATGCTAACATTTTGAGAACTATAAAGGCAATTTTAAAAAATGTAATAAAAAGAGAATACAATCCTTTCAGTGGAGAAAATAAAAAATAAATACAATACATTTGACAGAGAAAAAAATAGGAAACAAATATATAAAGCCACAAAATTTGAAAATAAGCCAAGTAAGATAAATCCATCTATATCAATCATAACACAAAGGGCTCAGGTTCTGAATAAAAAGCAAGGGATTTCATGAGGAGTATGTGCTTCTTGTATGTTAGAAATGTTCTAGTTATTGCTTTGGCTGGTAGTTACATGCATACATTCACTGGAAATGAATGCGTATAATTAGGGCTTTTTATTTATAATTACATGAATCTCCTTTAATAAAATTTGTTTAAAAGGTAAGTACAACATATAGTAAACACATCAAACACAAAAGCATTTTTAAATAAGGGTTGGGCTAGATCGACAAAAGAACAAAGGAAAGTGAGGTTGACTGTATTAATATTAGAAAATAAAAATTCAAGAGAAAAGGCATTAAACTATATAGATGGGAATATTTCATAAAAGACACAATTGACTAGAGAAGAAAATGGCAGCCGAATAGGCAGACATGTGGCTCACCTCCCCTTCTTCTCCCACAGAGCCAGACAGGAAAAGCAACTAAATTGGAAAACATCCCTCTGGAATTAGCAAATTAGACACAGCTGAGGAAACAATTTCCAAATAGGAAGGGCAGAGCATGCCTGGAGAATGGTAGGAGCGGGGATCTGGGCTGGAGAGAGATGCCCGACCCCCAGGCCGAAAGGGTAAGGTGGAGGCTGCATTGCACCAAAGCCGCGTCCCTTCGTGACAGGTGTAACACCCGATTATGAAAAGGAAAACCTGCAGGGCTACTGGCTCCCAGGGAATTTAGACCTAAGAGCACAGCTGTGGGGGACTGCGCCCTGAAAGACGACCTGAAAAGCAGCCCGAGCTGCATGATGCTGGGGGCGAAAAATCCAGTTTCCAGTTTCATGGTTGTTTTGCTTTTGTTTTGTTTTGTCTTTGCTTTTATTTGCTAAACCCAGAATATAGTACTTTTCAGTTGCAAAAACTCAGCTGAGGCTCTGGTGCAGGGAGAGGCACCGATTTGTGGAGTCTGAGAAGAGGATGGGAAAGTAGACAGGGCAGGGAGAGGTGGCCAGGACTCTTTGTAACGCTTCAAACCCAAGCTGGCATTTCTCTCCAGAAGAGCTAGCCGCCCCCAGTGGCCTCAAGGCAGGGAATATAGCCTGCCACACCCTGCCTGCATTTTGAGTTACACAAAGGAAGCAAAGGCTATGAATAGCCCCAAAGAGCTCAATAACTGGGTTGGAAGAGGGGTTGGTCTCCCCCACTATCTGGGAATCAGACTGATAAAAACTTCAGGTTGCCGACCAACCCCACTGGTCTCCATACAAGATCTCTGACCAACCAAGGACAGAGTTATATTTTGGGCCACTTGTGGAGGAGTTGCTTTGGGTAGGAAAAATGCATCCATCTGATCCCCAAATAGCAAAACAGCACCAACCCCATCTAAACCCCTGAAAGAAACAGACTCTTGAGTGATAAAGACTGACAGCTGACAGACAGGCAAAGCAGGCCTGTGGAGACAGACACAAGCAGCAGTGTGGTGGATTGCTTGGAGCTTCAACATGGTGCTAATCTCCAAAGACAGTACCTGACAGTGGTCAGCACCTAACTACCTAAGAGGAAGCCCAGAATTGGCAGACAGAAGAGTGGACTGCTAAATCAGCCCCCATGGTGCATTAAAACACAGCTGAAGCAAATGACACTTCATTTTTTTATTTAAAAAAAAATATTTTTTAGTATTACATTTTTTAATTTTTTGTTATTCTATTTTACTTTTCACCTTTTTTCCCTCTCTTCTCCTTTTTTCATCCTGTTTTTCTCTTCCATCCTCTGCTCTAGCTTTTCGTTTTTCTTTCTTTTTACCTCTTGTTAAAAAGTGATCTTCTTTATATGCTTTATTGATGTATTATTATTATTGTAGTCCCTGTTGGGTTATTCATATATCTAATTTCCTCTTCTCTGCTTCTACTCCATTTCCCCTTCTCTTTTCTCTTTCTTCGCTACTCAATTTGTTTGTGTTTTTTTTTCTTCCAATTTTTTTCCTCTCCTCTCTTGCTCTTTTCTTCTCCTAATTTTTTAAATTAGTTTTGCTTCCTAGATTTAGGTCTATTTGCTCTCTCCTCTATTCTCCTTTTACAAATAAATAAATAATTAAATAATTAAAAAAAAACATTTTTAATTTTTTCTTCTTATCTGCCCATTCTCTTTCTCCTTTATCTATACTAAACCATGTTCCCCTAGTCATCCAATTCCTTAGCCTTATTTTCTGTACTTAAGCTCTGCCTCTACAGATTATGCCACCTCTCCTTCTTCTGTTTTTGTTTCCGCTTTTTGTTTTATTTGTTTGTTTTATTGAGCTGTCTCCCATATTTTTCCTTTGTTTCTTTTATTCTTTTCTCGCTTCATTTTTGCTCTCCTTTCTCTCTGCTAATTCTCTTTTCTCTGGTGATCACTTCTATTGGGGTTATAGTTGTCTTGTGTACATTTGTGTTCTGTTCCTTTTGTGTCGTCCTGTGTTGTATTCTGTGCTATTTATTCAGCACAACCACAACTGTTGGCATGATGTGGTAGTGAGTGAGCCACATAACCATAACACCCTGAGCGGAGACTTCATCCATGAATGGGACAATAACATTCAAGACCCAACTACATCAAGAGGACTCAAATATCTCAAGTAGGGGACATCCCTGGAATACCCAGTCCAGAAGACCTTAGAGACTGAATGAACCACTTGGTCCCACAAATCATCTGATACTTAAGACAAATTAAAAAAATCTGGGTGGCATTTTTTTGTTTGATGTAATACATAGAAATAATCACAAAGAAACAGAAAAATAAGGAAACAAAGAAACAGAAAAATGGGGAGACAAAGAAACAATGCCCATGTGAAAGAAAAGGCAGAATCACCAGAAAAGGAAATACATGGAATGAAGGCAAACAATTTGTCAGAGAAAGAATTCAGAGCAATGGTTATAAGGACACTGAAAAGGCTGGATAAAAAATTCACCAACATGTATAAGAATCTAGAGGAAATGAAGAATTATATAGCTGCAATAAGAACACAATGGAAGATTTCAACAGTAGACTAGAAGAATTTGAGGACCAAATCAATGAGTTAGAAGACAAGGGAGAAAAATAAAAACAGCCACTGGAGGAACAAAAACACACTTTAAAAGCAGGAGGAGAGTATAAGGGAGCTTTGAATGAAAAAACATCTGCGTAATAGGGGAGCCAGAAGAAGAGGAAGCCAAGCAAGGCATACATAACCTGTTTGAAGAAAAAATGACAGAAAACTTCCCTGACTTTGGGAAGAAAAAAGTCACACAAGTCCAAGAAACACACAAAGTCCCAAACAAGATGAACCCCAAAAGACAGACACCAAGACTCATCTTAGTTAAATTGGAAAACATCATTGACAAAGTAAGAATCTTAAAGGCTTCCAGAGACAGACAGAAAGTTACCTACAAGGGATCTCCCATTAGACTATCAACTGATTTCTCAACATAAAACATATTAGGCCAGAAGGGAATAGAATAAAGTATACAAAGTGATGCAAAACAAGGTACTGAATCCAAGAATACTATACCCAGCAAGACTATCATTCAAAAGTGAAGGGGAAATCAGGAGTTTTGCAGACAAAAAAAAAAAGGCTAAAGGAGTTTATCACTACCAAGCCAACAATGCAAGAAATGCTAAAGGGACTTCTGTAAAAGGAGGAAGTAGAAGGGAAGAAGGAACACAGGCATAGAATAAAAATGCCAACAAACAAGTACCTATCTATCTATATATCTATCTATATATATATAAACCTAAGTGACCAAACAACCGGTCGTTATGATGCATACTAACCACCAGGGGACAGATGCTCAATGCACAGAATCGGGCTCCATCCTGTCTGGATCAGGTCTATGGAGTTTGGGCTGAAACCAGCTATCCAACATCCCCCAAGGGGTCCCGGATTACAAGAGGGTGCAGGCCAGGCTGAGGGACTCCACCAGTGCACAAATCCCTGCACCGAGCCTCTAGTCAATAATAACTGTAAACTTAAATGGATTAAATACTCTAGCCAAAAAACATATGGTAGCTGGATGGATAAGAAAACATGAGACCCTCCTCAGAACAAAGGACTTACACAGACTGAAAGTGAAGGAATGGAAAAAAAAATTCAGGCAAATAAAAGTGAAAAAAAGCTGGGGTAGCAATACTTGTATCTGACAAAGTTAACCTCATAGTGAAGGCCATAATAAGAGATAAGGAAGGCCAATTCATAATACTAAAGGGATCAATTCAACAAGAGGTTATAACTCTGGTAAAATATATGCACCCAATACGGGAGCACCCAAATACAAAAAAACAAACAAACAAACAAAAAAACTTCTGGAAGATATCAAGGGAGAGATAGTTAGCAGCACAATCATAGCAGGGTAATTTAATACCACATTGACACAACTGGATAAATCCTCTAGATGAAAAAAAAAATCAGCAAAGAACAGCAATCCTAAATGACTCATTAGATCAGAAGGAACTAATTGATATATTCAAAACTTTACACCTCAAAGCTAAGGAATATACATTCTTCTGAAGTGCACATGAGACATTTTCAAAGATAGACCACATATTAGGACAAAGGCTAAGTCTCTAAAATTTAAGGAGATTGAAATAATATCAAGCATATTCTCAGATTACAATGGCATAAAATTAAATGTCAAGTACAATAAAAAAAATTAACAACAAACACATGGAGGCTAATCAGCATGCTATTAAAAAATGATTGGGTTACCAAAGAGATAAAGGAAGAAATAAAAAAACATTCTGAGAACAAATGAAAATGAAAACACTACAATCCAAAATCTATGGGACACAATGAAAGAAGTCATGAGAGGGAAGTTCAGAGCACTACAGGCCTACCTCAAAAAAACCAGAAAAACTGGTAATAAGTTATTTAACCTGACAACTTAAAGAACTAGAAAGAGAGCAACAAGAAAAGCCCAGAGTAAGTAGAAGGAAGGAAACAAATAAATGACATAGAGACCAAAAAAATAAAATAAAATAGATCAATAGACCCAACAGCTGGTTCTTTGAAAGGTTAAACAAGATTGAAGAACCTCTTTCCAGGCTCACAAAGAGACAAAGAGAGAGGACCCAAATAAACAGATTCAGAAATGAAAGAGGGGAAGTAACAAACAAAACCACAGGGGAAAAAAAGGATTGTAAAAAAAATACTATGAACAATTCTATCCCAACAAACTGGACAACCTAGATGAAATGGACATATTACTAGAATAATATAATCTTCCAACACTCAATCAGGATCAGAAAACCTGAATAGGCCAATAACTACTGATGAAATTGACACAATAATAAAAAATTTTCAGCAAAAAAAAAAAAAGCCCTGGACTGGACATCTTCACAGGGGAGTTTTACTAAACATTCAAAGAAGAACTAATTCCTAACCTACTCAGACTATTCCAAAAATTCAAGAGGAAGGAAAACTTCCAAGCTCTTTCTATGAAGCCAGCATTACACTAATCCCAAAACCAGATAAAAATACTACAAAGAAAGAGAATTAGAGGTGAGTATCACTGATGAGCATGGATCCTAAAACCCTCAACAAAGTCACAAATGCATCTCTCGGATGATTAGTGACTTTGAGCATGTTTTCATATGTCTCTTGGCCTTCTGTATGTCCTCTTTCGAAAAGTATCTATTTAGGTCCTTTGCCCATTTTTTGATTGGATTGTTTACCTTCCTTTTGTTAAGTTGTATGAGTTCCCTATGAATTTTGGAGATTAGGCCTTTATCAGATATAACATTGGCAAACATGCTCTCCCATGCAGTGGGCTCTCTTATTGTTTTGCTGATGGTTTCTTTTGCTATGCAGAAGGTTTTTTTTTTTGTTGTTGTTGTTAAATTTTGATATAGTCCCATTTGTTTATTTTCTCCTTAGTTTCCATTGTTCTAGAAGATGATTTGTTAAAGATACTGCTACATCATCATATGTCTGCTATTTTGTGGCCTATGGATTCTTCTAAGATTTGTATGGTTTCCCATCTTATGTCTAAATCCTTTATCTATTTTGAGTTTATTTTTGTGTATGGTGTAAATTGGTACAAATCAAAACAATAATGAGGTACCATCTCACACCTGTCAGAATGGCTATCATCAATAAATATTAATTTTTATGTAATTTGGTTTAAGCTATAGATAAAAACATTAAAGAATATAACTTTCAATATTAAATGAAGTATCTATATAATCATTCTGAATATTAATTATAATTGTTCATCAAAGAGATATTTATTAGTGCATATATATTCAGTTCCTACTTGGTTGTATACACACATTAAAATTGTACTTTACCTATATTTATGCTGAGGCAATTTATATTTAATTATCAAGTTCAACATAACTAACTAAAACTGTCCCACACAAATAAATTTCTGAATCTTAATTTGCTAAATGTGTGCAGAGCAAGTGAAGGAATTTGAGAATATAATAAAGTTGCGTGGACACATCTGCATTTTGGTCAGCATGCAAAAATTCGTAATATTGGGCTGACTTCCACCAAAACAGAATTTTCTAAATAGAAAAAGTGCACAGAAGAATCCAAAGCTAAACAGTTTTATGAGTGTTTAACAAGAAAGAAAAATCAAATAGTAAAAAAAGTCAAGGCAACAGATATTTCAGATTAAAACTTTAAATCTAATATGTTCCTTATGGGAGAAAATTAAAACTCTTCAATCATCTCTTTAATCTTTCTTTCAGATAAGTCCTTTCTTGACTCATTTATCTACTCATACTGACATTTTCTGAAAATTTAGATGAAATAATATACGTAATTTGATTTAATACTAAGGTTTATGTTCTCAGCATGCTTCTGAGTTTATTTTGGTTGTTTTGATTAAATCTTCTAATATTTGCTAGGATTCTTAGAGATCACTGGTGTAATATTCACTTTAAAAAATACCAATTTACCATAAGTAGGTCTGTACCTGTGATAAAAGGATAATGTGGCAGAGTGAGAATAACTTGTGTGGTTTGCAATTTTTGGTTTTAAAGATTGATCCTAAGCCACATCATAATATATTTGCTCTAGCAATGATCAGGATCAACCATTTACATTGAAATGACCAACACTTTCACTTTATGAACATGATTATACTACTGTATTTATACGATGTTTATAATTATTTTATCCGTATAATATCCACAAATTAGATACTTTATGAGGAAGTGTGGCTATCTACTGGAGAAACTAGGAAAGAGGTTCTTTGTATTTTTAATTATAACTTTGAATGCACTATTTCAAAAGCTTAGTGTATTCTATTTCTAAAATACTTCAAGATTTTTAGCTTGGAAAATATTCTGTAACATTATAGGTCATATTTTTGGAGAAAGAAAGCATTTAAAGTTGAATTCCATGAAAGAAAAATCTTAGTAAAACATGCAAAGATACATTTTTATCATTTAAGGTTAAACAGGCATAATTTATCCACTTGGATATAAACCCATTGGGTGATTATATAACTACCTTAAAGACACAATAGAATTCAACTTAGTTGTTCTTAGAAGAAATCAACAATCCACATCTTTTGAAAACATGAAAGGAAAATATGACTGTTTAAGGCATTTGATTATGCTGGAACAACCATTAATTTACAAAGAATATTAAAATGGATTAAAAAGAAAAAGACTCAGAAGAGAGAAAAATATGCACAATTCAAGTGGATAATAATAAATCTATGTTTCAAGTACTCTTCATCAATATTGAAAATAAATAGCCAATCAGCATTAATATTAAGAACAGGATGATATATAT
>NW_005354010.1:188955-224819 GCF_000412655.1 Myotis brandtii
AAGATATAAATAGCTACCACATATATCAGTACTATTATTTCAATATGATTCATTAGCTACTGTATAATTTATAGTTAATATGAGATTTTGACATGATAATCTAGCTGGATTATTCTATTAATTCTTTTCATTAAAACTGTTATGTCTCTAAGCATATGCACTTCATTAATCAAATGATATTAATTATAAATTAAGTTATACACAGGAAGTCAATATAAAAAATGTTTTTTTCTGGATGGTGAATTTTGGTTACAAGTAACTGATAGGGGCCAGATCATTTTTACTTAAAATGAAGGACTACCGTGTCTAAGAGACCAACACAATTTGATTTGCTATGTTAATTAAGAATTACAATAAGTACGTTTAATAAAAATTTTTGAAGGCCAGTATAATTTTAAATTATGAAACATATTTTGTATCATTTATTTACTCTAAATATAGTAAATAATGATATCTGTTTAGAATATTCAATTTTTTTAAATACTGTAGTTTTATATTGTGAAATAAGTGAATTCTTAATATCACAATTTATAATAATAAAAGGCCAAGAGGTGTCATGATCGAAACGACCAAACGACCAGTCACCATGAGGTGCATGGAGCACCTCTCGAGCCCTCCCCTGCGACCCACAGGCTCTGATGGCAGCAAAGCTCTCAGCTGGCTGGTGGGTGGTCTGCAGGAGGGTGGGTGCAGCGAGGCGGGCTTGGCGAGGTGGGCGAGACTGCAAGCACAGCGAGCCAGTGGGCAGGGCCATGCAATTTCCTGCACTGAGCCTCTAATACAAAATAATATCCTTGTCTAAGATGTTAGAAGAAATAAATTCCCTTCAAGTCTTTTAATACAAGAATGTGCTGTACATTGTTCACACTCAGTTCTCAGATATGTGCCTCAGACAATCAGTTTTCCCCCCATTCTGATACATTTAAAAGTAAGGAACAGACATGTTTTCCCATAGATATCTTAAAACTAAGTCATTGTTTTTATAATTACAGTACCATTACCATGCTTAAGAAAATTAACATCAATTTAGTTACATAATTTTAATGTATATTGAAAATACTCCAATTTCCCCTTTTGTACTGAAAGCCTTTTATAACATTTTTGTTGGTTTGTTTTCCTATTCAGGATTTAATCAATTTTGACACACTTTTTTGTTTTTATTTTCTTTACTTTTTCATAATCTCAATAGTTTTTAACTCTTTTTCTCCCCATGATAATAAAATTTTAAAGATCCCAATTCTAGTTTTCTTGAAGAAACTACTGTGAACAGATTTTGACCTAGATCAAGACTAGATCATGTTACATATTTTTGCAATAGTACAGCATAGATATTATGACATCTGCCATTGCATAGCATCAGGAAGCACTTAGGGAATTCCCATGCTGGATAGTAATCAGTTGTATGAAGGTGGTGACCATCAATCAGCTCATCCACAGTAAAGAAACATGCTTCATTTTGAAATTGATACTTAGGTTTGGCAGAATACTTTAAAACCATGTAAAAATCCTATTCCCCAACTACCTGCCACCTCATTGAACATCCTTGCCTGAAGTAATTTTACATTGGAAGTTTGTTGTAAAATTGAGATTTTATAATGTTATCACTTCTTCTATATTTATTACCTGACATCTCTGTAAAATTATCTTTTAAACATTTTTCTTCTTATATTTTCAAATGTTTGAATATTAGTATATCATCATTGCTATTTATTATATTAAATATATTTAGAACATTGCAATGTTATTCATTTTCATGGTCAAATTAGTGAAGCTTGCATTCTCACATGACAAATTTCAATATCAGACATGTAATCATATATTTCTACAAGCAGCTCTCTCTGGTCCCAATTAGGGACAACTGGTTTTAGGAAATAAAGATTGGGGCACTAAGTATACTCATTGCAACCATTGTTCTAAGCCTATTTAATAGACACATACTAGTATATCATGTGTTTATACTGATACTTCTATTTAAATCTATCTTCAGGTGTACTTGTGATCAACTGAGGCATTTAAGTTGCTTGCTAATCCAATAATTATAATATCATCAATGGGATGTTGTGATGTTTGACAGAGTATGAATACAAACAAATTTCCTCAAGTGTTATGATTGAGTTGAAAAAGCACTGGAATAAAATACTGAAGATGTAGTGCTGTCCTACGAAATGAAAGCAAAGTGCTTCTGATTATCCATGTAAATTTTGGTGAAAACACATTTGCTAGGTTAAGAGATGTATACTGTATTCCAGCAGACAGAAAAAACACCCTACAAAATAACATGATTGAGCAGCACCTGATTAATTTACCAAAACCTCAATCATTGCAAGAAATGTGTCTTTTACATTGGCCAGATAGGATAGTTTAATGGAGATGAAATTGGAATCCCAACCCTTCAATTTTGCAAGTTTTGGTTGGGGCACTGATATTTGCCATTCCCCAGGACTGCAGTATTGCTTATTGGTTTATTATTTTACTGAGGGATTAGTGGGCCATTATTCTTACTTCATTCCATGGTCAAGCACCATGTGGGTAACCTATCAATTAGTTATATTTATCTCCCTTAAATGTATTGAGACTAAGCATGATCTATAGAGTGGTCTCAGGCCAAGACTCTCTCCATATGCCACAGAATGACCACATTGTGACTCTAATAATGACGGCTTTGGTGTTTAGGTATTAATGTCAGTTCATATTCAACATATAATGATCTCCAGATGTCTATTTCCCCTTCCAAAGTACTGACACTTTCATAAATGACCACAGGATACTAAAAAAAATGCTTGGAAGAAGATTCAGAGGATACAGGTGTGGCATTGTTGCAGGATATTTTCTCAAAACAACTTAGACTCCCATTCAGTCAAGGAGCTCCAGGTCTGTAAAATATGTTTTCTTATACCCAGAAAGATATCATGGGTTTCTATAGCAGTTTTTCCACTTGGGTTTCTACCTACCAAACATGGAAAGTTTCTGTTTTTATAGGCAAGTGTTACCTTAGCACATTGCCTATGTTTTCATTTCTAAGGATCCAACCATCAATTAGCCACCACAAATAATTAGTGAGATTTACAACACTCTCTTTATTCCTCTGTCTCCATTACTTTGTACAGTCATGGGGCTCACACTGTCTGTCACTCTTTCTTGACCTTTATTGCACTATGTGCACTGCAATCAGGGAGCCAAATTCTACAGTGCATCTCCTACCATTATCTCCAGCCTACAAATGTCAACCATCACATGACATAGTAGTTGAGCTGGTTGCACATAATCCTTCCATTCCAGCATCACATCTCCTGAATTTTTAGACCTTGTGCACTTCTTCAGTGAGCAAGAAAGTTCTGGTATTTCAATCACTGTCTTTAGGAAACGATCCAGTCCTGCTTTAGTTAACCAACCTATTAGGCTCTCAGGTACTGGACACCATTTATTAATTGCCAAATCCAAGGTGAGTAAATGAATATTTAATATATTTGGTTCAATCTAGTTTTAAAGTTGTCCTTCAACATCCAATACCTTTATGACTAGTTACTATAATTGTGACTCAAACTCCTAATAAATCAACTTAGCAAGATCTTGCATCACTAATGTAATCGATATGCCAAAGTTCACCCTCTGGCTAAAATTATTTACTTCCCTTTATGTATCTATCCTCATCACAGGAACCTTCAAAGTCTCACCCAGTCACAACGGTGGATACAGAATACAGGTTCTTGTGATCTACCTCACGTTTGGATATGTATTTTTGGATATGACTCTCAATCTAGAGATTTATGGAATAAAAACATTATTTGTAATTCTTGCACTGACTGTGCAAGGGTAAAACAAGCAAGAAAACCAAAACAAATTACACAGACAAGACTGAGTTCAAGTAGGTGGGAAAGTGTAACATTACTATGAATGCCAGTCATGTACAGTCCCACCAATTAGCACAGCATTGCGTTCTCCTCCTTCTTTTCTTTTTAAAGATTTTAAAACTTAAATGCAAAAAACCATTCATATATTTAATTTTTTTAGCCCTCAAGCATTCATCTGGCTTTGCATTAGTGACAATTCATCATAATAGCTGTTAAGATTGAAGAAGGAAATAGACTGGATGGGGCTTTAAACCAATTTGGGAGAGGGGTTATTAGAAACTACAAGCATAGATGGAGTACATTAATCATCTGTGACAAAAGAATCCTTACATACAGCCAATAACAACAAAGAGTATGACCTAAAGATAATATTTGATCAACTTATAAACAGGAAAATAAAATGAGCAACTTAAAAGTGTAGATATTAAGTAAATGAATAAAGTTCCAAAACATGAAGAGATTAGCCAGATCAAAATTCCAGAAAACTTAACTTTTATCACTAGGAAAATATCTCCACCATCCCACAAAAATAAACTTCAAAGCAAACAAATATTTAAAATCTTATATGAATATCCTACTTTACATAACTAGCAAAAAGCCAATGCTAGGGAACTTTATCATTTGTGATTCCATTTCAATAATATGGTAGTTCTATATTATAAAAGACTGTTAAAACTTCCCAAAATAGATCCAGAGCATAGAAGCATGGAACAGACTGAAGAATCTCAGAGGGAAGGCAAGGAGCGGGGAAGAGATTAACTAAAGAATGTGTATACATATATGCATTACCTATGGACACAGACAATAGACAAGGCCTGGCGGAGGGGCTGCAGGGTGAAAATGTTAAATAAAGATAAATTAAAAAACAAACAAACAAAAACCCCCCAAACTTTCCAAAATTGTTTGAATTCTAGAATTACTCCAGTATAAAGTTTAAATCCTTATTGAAAAACGTGATTTTAACTTATTCAAACATAACTCCTTGCTAACACTCTTGTTGTTGAGAATTTTAAAGTATGATCACATATCTAATGAGAAGAAATGAACACTATTTTCAAGTAATTATTTTTTCTTTATGTATATCTGCATATTTTAATAAATTAGTGTGGTTTATATTATTCTGGAATTTTGCAACAACAAGAAACTGTAAGAGTTTCAATTTTAAATTCCACATTTTTGAAACCAAAGTTCTTGGATTATTTGACTTGTCTAAGGTACAGAGGGTTAGTAGAGATGGGACAAAGCCGTGCATAAACAGACTTTCCCACTCCCTAATTTAGCTTGAAGTTTCTGTTACTAAGAAATAATAAACAGAAAGGCCTTCTTCTTTATGTTTTTCTGTGGAATTAAGTTTTCTCTGAGAAATAAATTTTACTATAGGGCAATAATTGGGCCTGGTGTGTAAAATAAAATAAAAATCAGGCAATGCTTATATATCTAGAATAAAAAGCATTGGAAAAGAAACTAACTGGCATCATTAAAAACAAAATAAAATATGAATTATTGAATTGGTACTCAATATCTTTAGATGACTGTAGTTCATTGAAGTATCATTATGGCATTGATGAGTGTGGGAAAAGCCTAAGAAATGCTGCTGTATGACATTGATAAATGTGAGAAGGACATGTGAATTTTTTCAGATTCATAGATTTTTTTTGAACCCATCAGCAAGGCTGTTTTACAGGAAATGACAATCTTCTCTGCTACTTAAAGAAAATGATTATATCTGGCCCAAAGACAGACTTTTAATAATGAAACCAGTTGTTTGTATCTACTTTCCATTGATTTTTCCCTAGAAGATGTAATTATACTAGCTGAGAAATTCTTTGCCACCCCTTGTCATTAATTTCTCACAGCCTAAGCCACTTTGGTGTGACAGATTTCGCCCTCTGATCATAGCATAAAGGAGAGCACTCACCTCATGTAAGCCTGCTGCACCCTTATCCTATAGAGCTCCAACAGGCCACATGCCTGCTGGCTCCAGGCAGCACCATTGGTAACAGGAAACTGCAAATCAAGGCCAGGACAGCAGGAGGTGGTGGACCCCCCTAGTGGGCTGAGTCAGATGTAGACGGGTTTTATGAATTGTCCCTTGATTCTGAACTTCATGGAATGACTCCATAATGTCTTGGGAAGGACCTCTATAATTTTGTCAAATTCTTGGTTATGTTTATGGAGGGGATCTAGGTTAATCCCTCTGCATGGGCAATGTTTCAACTTACCTTTTCATTAGTTTTTTTGTTTTGTTTGCTTTTTGTTATTTTTTTATCACTTGCACTATTTTGTAATTAAAAACAATAACAACTACCACAAAAAGAAACAGACACACTTGCTCATGCAATGCTCTACACCTATTTTAAGGTGGATTTTGTCCAAATTGCTTGTGCTGTTATTTAGCAGACTTGACCAGCCCTCCACTGGGAAAAAAATTAATAAACAATCTTATCAATAAACCAAACAGCAATCTAAATCATTTTAGACCTCTGTATAAAGTATATACTGTATAAAGTATACAATAATTTCCGTGCAACTTTCTGAAATGATCTCCACTGAAACACTATCTGGAGTAAATGAAATAAATTATAGTAGAGAATTTTAAATAATGATAATCAATTATTTATTGAATATATGTGCCATGAATACAATGTGGGTGCTTGTGGCATTTTTTTAAACAAAAAGAGTTAAAAAATCACATAGTTAATATTTTAATATTTGAACTCCAGTAATGACACTAACTTGAGAATTATTTAATAGGTAGTATAAGCCTAAACGGATCTAATTTTGAATGTTTAGGGAAAACAGAAACTGTGTGATCATATTAGTACTCTGAAAAGATCACAATAGCATTAAGCATAAAAAAGTATTAAAGCTCTCAAACTGCAAGTGTGGTTAGTTATAAACTATTAATTACCGTATTTTTAAACCATAGGATCATTTTAATTTCTTCTTCAAATATTAACTGGTGACTCTCTGAGGGACTTCTGACTACACTCTTCTAAAACCTCACGCCAGCTGTATTTCATGGCTCAGTTAACCTGATTGAGATTAATGATCTTTTTTGTACCCTATAACATAAAAATCAGTCACAAGTGACAAGGTATTTATTTTGGAAACAGTGTACCAACATTCCAAATACAGAGAGGTTGCAGTATACAGATAGAAATATATAGATACATTGATGCAGACATCAATATCTGAGTATATATAGATCATTTGGTGTCTCTGAAACATCGAATTGGATAGTTTAGAGTAAATTGATTTATTTCTTTTATGTCTAATTGCAACAATTTCCATGAAAATGATTTATTGTGATGACAGAGACACATTGACAGTTCAATAACACTGATCAATGATACTAACCAATGGACAAATGGAATGTTCTATGCTTTGGAATGGCACCCAGACATTGACCACTGAAAAGCCATTCTGAAAAGTCTCCAAGTGTGAAATAGTATCTGTGGGCATAAATGTCAACTTCATTGTCCATTATTCACTTTAGAATTCAACCTTGCTCTGATAGAAATGATTCGATATGTCAAACTCTGTGTTAAAATCTGTAGAACGAAGAATGTTTTTCTTGGGATGAGTGGATATTTGTTTTTGTTTAAATCCCTATTCAGTCTAGGAGTAACCTTCCTTAAAATGACCTCTGACACATTTTTTTCTTCTCTACATTTCCCCCATCAAATGGGTTAGGGAATGATAACTGCTATAACTATATCTATTCAGTCTAGGAGTTACCTTCCTTAAAATGACCTCCGTCACATTTTTTCTTCTCTACATTTCCCCTATCAAATGGGTTAGGGAATGATAACTGCTATAACTATAATCTCAGCGGTTTAGTAAACATAATCTTGCTCCTAGTTTCTACTTAATTCCAATAATTGTCACTGGTGGAGTGGGATAGAGCATTGATAAAGATTTGCACTTCACTCTAGTAATTACATAGTCTTCTGAACTGTAGACGCTTCCCCTGGATTCTCTACATGCAGCCAGCAGAAAGGGGAGAGAGAGTGTGTGAAGGCTGTAGATCAGACATTTTTATCTTAAAACGTAAATATTATGGCACACTATAAATAAATTACTAAAATTCTGCAGCACACCAAAAATATATACTTTTGCCAATCTGACAAAAAAATAAGTCTAATTTTGATTTATTCATACCCAATGGCAATTGTTGTGTTGGCTGTTGTCCTTTTTCTAACTGACAACCTAAGGGAAAAGAGGTCAGTATACCTGCTAAATAGCCAGGTATTGCATGTTTTAAATATTATTGCAGCACACAGGTTTAAAATCACTGCCATGGATGAAAGTTTGATGGGTCAGTCCAGTAAACTACAGATTTAAGTTCCTTTGTTAGAACACAGTCATTAGCCCCATGCATCTCCACAGGAGCCTGGATATTGCAATCTTTCTAGGAGTCCTGGGAAGAAATAAAAACAGGAAAAATAATTGTAAACAAACAACAGTACACACACACACACACACACACACACACACACTATATTATATCAAAAATCCTATTTTCACTTTTATTACTAGATCTGTACTAAACTTAGCTTACCATAACAATAGACTAAATGCTTATTATTTTCAGATCTTTGCTTCCTGTTTTTCTTTCACAGTTTTCAACAGTAACGGTATAATTTACCTTTTCTCCCACTAGCCAAGAGCAGCTTTAATTAGACTCCTTTTGGGTGAATTTTGATGGATTTGCAGTTCTGAAACCCAAAACATCTCCTTTAGAAAACTATGTAAACAAATAATCACTTCATGTTGAAGAGCCACCGAATGCTTGTTTCAATTTCATTCTTTTATATATGCACTTACAGTTATTGAAGTTTCTGCAAAAAATTTATCAATTAACTAAAGGGTCAACTTTTGCATATGGATATTTGGAAAACTTGGTCTTATACATTTTTAAGCAAAATATTTAACCTAAATTTAAGCAAGCCTCAGGAACTGACGACATGTTTGTAAGAAATAAAAGGATAAGGAATAAGTTAAATGGCACAATTAAGTAATAATTTTGACTATCTTAATTTGAAACCTCTCCAAAAGCAGACCTTAAACCATAACTTGGGTGAATGTAGTTTATATGAAAGGTGATACCAGTATACACAGGTAAGAGAAAGAAAATAAGAGGCAATGAAGAAAGTAAAATATGTGTTAATTGTCAACTTATTGCTGCAGGCAACAAAGGCGGAGTCCCACTGGGAAAGCTCTAAAAAACCATGCCAAACATTGCTCTGAATTTCCCTCCTAGGAACAGTGAAGCTGGGGTATTGATCTCCTACTCAAGGGCACCATCCCCTCCATCCCAGTAAGTCCTATGCAAGTTCCAGAGGCATTGTCAAAACAAACAAACAAACAAACAAACAAACACACACACACCTTTAGGGAAGAAGGAATGGAGAGCGAGAGAAAGAGAGAAGATCCAATATTAAATATTGAGTATTAGTAGAGCATTTATGAATACCTACTGTTCCCTTTCTTGATATTTTCTATAACTAAGAAAAATATAGTAAAATGATGTGAAAAAGAAAAGGGAATTTATCATGCCAATTACAATGTCAGTGATACACTCACATGTTTAATATTAGAAGTTTCCAACCAATTAGAAATATTATATGTATCACATCTTTTTAATAGTTTTTGAAAAGTTCTAAATATGTAGGTTATAAATAGATAACATAAAACCCCAGATATGTCTCAAAATATTCACCATGTGCAATATAAAATTATATTTATGCCATTTCAACTACGTTATAAGATCTACTAAATGCAAAGAGTAATAAAAAAAAACAGAAAATAGACACACTGGGAATATTAAAAAGCATGAATTATATCATAAGCTTGAGTCATCATTTTTAAATCCATAATGATCATAAGTTAAAATAGAAGCATTTTGTAAATTATTTTGAAAGAGGCTTTTGTGAAAGGTGGTCACAGTAGAGGAAGAAGGAATTCCCTCTGTTATGAAGAAAAACTGACATTGATGAGATTTTCCAAAGGACAATTTAGAAAGAGTAAAATATAAATTACAGATGTAGCTTCTACATTAATTGAGAAGTTTCCTTATCTAAGGATTTACTGTATACACCTTAATCAAGTAAGAAGATATGTATATTCAGCTCAGGTTATCTGGAATCGTGCTTACACAATGTATGGTAGTGAACTGGAGACGTCAAATATCCCACATAATGTAAATAAAGGAGAAAAACTTACAGATATTATTTGGAAATATTCTCATATTTTAGATGATACAGTCATCATGCATTTTCATATCTAACCTCTAAATATTGAGAACTTCCTCAATCACAATGCAAGGACTAACTGAAGTCTTCTTTCTTTAGTTTATTAACAAAAAATATGATCACTGATGAGTCAACAGCATCCAGTGGTACTTAAAGAAAGGCCTGAACATTTGAGCCACCACTTAACATTGAAAAAATCAGTAAACTGCATGACTACTTAAAATTAGGTTTATACCCCAAATATAGTGACACTGTCTACTTCAACTGTTTCACAGTTTTAATTTTCAATCCAGTATGTTTATGTTATACTAGAGGCCCGGTGCACAAATTTTGCACTCGAGGGGGTCCCTCTGCCCAGCCTGTTCCCTCTTACAGTCTGGGAGCCCTTAGGGGATGTCTGACTGCCAGCTTAGGCCCTCTCACCATCAGACATCTTTAGCGCTGCCGCGAAGGCAGGAAAAGCTCCTGCCACCGCCATTGTGCTCACCAGCCATGAGCCCGGCTTCTGGCTGAGTGGCACTCTTCCTATGGAAGTGCACTGTCCACCAGGGGGCAGCTCCTGTGTTGGGCGTCTATCCCCTGGTGGTCAGTGCGCATCAGAGCATCTGGTCATCTTGCCATTTGGTCAATTCGCATATTAGTCTTTTATTATATAGAATATTAGGCATAAACTGATAACCGGTATATTATCATTTCTTCCAGAAGAAAGAGGTAAATAAATTTTAAGTTTTGAGGGTATTTTGTTTTTTAGTTTTTGTGTGTGTGTGTGTGTGTGTGTGTTTGTTTTTACTTTAGTCCAAAGAAAAAAAGACTATAGAGAGGTTACTATTCTGAATGTTTAGTAACTTCCAGTCCTGGGAGTATCTACTAGTTTTGAGATTAATACTAACATCAATACCACATTTCTCTTAGCCATTGCCTCACAATAGAAAGGTGCCTGGACCAGACATTAAAGGTATAAGGTATGGTCCTTTCTCTTCCACTGTCCCTGCTGTCTCTCTTCTTTCTGTCTCTGTTGCTCTGTCTCTGTCTCTCTCTTTCTTTCTGTCTTTGTCTGTTTCTTTCTTTCTCTCTCCATTTTTTTCTCTTTATCTTTTCTCTATGTGTGTGTGCTTCTCCCTCTCTCTTTGAGCCTCTGTCTCTTTCTCTGTGTGTGTTTCTCTCTGTCTCTCTCTTTCTCTTTCCTTCTTACTCTCTCTCTCACCTTTCTCTCTTTCTCCCTCTCTTCCTTTCTCATTTTCCAACTGGGTTTAAGACTAACATTTTTATCTGGTAAATGTTAGGACAATAATCCAGACTGTTCTGTCTTATGAAGATAAACCTGTTTCTTTCCTCATTGAATTCATTTCTGGATTAAGTAATAAATGTAACTCTTTGTTTCTTTGGAATATTAAATCTGAATATGCAAAAATACATGTGTATCTGTGTGTGTATGTATGTAGAGAGAGAAAGAGAGAGAACTTAAGCAAAGGGGTGTAGCTGGAAAAGGCCTATAGCTTTCTTTTTTTACTGCACTTAGGAAAAAAAGTCCTGTACTCATTTCCAAATAATTTATTAGATTGCCAAGTTAGATCAAGTTATGAGGTTCAAGGCTTGGTATCAAATCAATATTTAAATTGTCTTGGATTATTAGCTTTGGTCATGTGTGACACTGGATTCTTGTGAGGAGAATAGAGGTCAAGAAAAAAAAATATTTGTTCTCAATTCCCTTGAATCATAAAATATCATTTTAGTCTAGCCAAAATGTATACCATCATGCAAACAATTAGCAAATTTTCATCCTCCAATTTTTTTCACAAATACTCTCAGCTTATATGTCTCAAAAACCTCAAGCAAGCTTATGTATGATTAAGTTAGGAAAAGAAGAAAATATTATACATGGATTTTAAAGGGATAAGACCACCGTTGAGTTTCTGTTATTTTAACATTTCTGAATGTAAATTAATCTAAAATATATGGGCTTTACACTAAAATTTCCTGTGGTTTCTTTTAGTAGTATGCAAAATAATTAAACACTTTATAATCAATCCATTGATAGTCCCATGGTATGAATGGTCATTTAAACAATGCCATGAAAAACTTGCTAAAATGAAGCCCAGACAGCTAAGCAGCTACTAAAGTAGATAGGATCTGAGAAAAGCAACTGGATGCATCTGAGTATCCAAACCAGATATGATTGACATTAACAAACAGCATTAACTCTGTTCAGATACATCAAAGGTGTAATTGTTTTTATCACTGAAGGATGTTTGGAATACAGATGGTAGAAAACTCAGCTCACATGGGGTTCCTTTACTGGCTGATACAATTGAAACAAAACAGGGAGTGTTCGGCTTCTTGTTAAGTGGGCAGCATAAGAACCTGGCTTCTCTCATTCTTCCTACCCCCATTCCTGTTCATTGCATTCAGCTCCCCGTGGACTCAGGATGGCTATATCTTCCCTGGCTTAAGCTGAGTAGGAAATAATGTTTATTTGAGGTAGAATTCAACAGTTTATTTTAATTGGATCAAATTGAAACATGTGCCAAATCTGAACTAAAGGCCAAAGGTATGCAGTATTCTGATTGGCCTGTCAGGAGTCACACAGCCATGCTTGGGGCAAGTCATCCAAAACACAGAGCCTGAAGAGTGCATAGATATGTAAGAGCTGCTTGTACATCTCACATACATGCTCACACAATGTACATATTACATGAAAATGTTATACATGCAAATTAAACAATGTAAAGCCAGAATAAATATTTAAATGTATCACATATATTACATACAACTTATGCATACACTTATAGTCACACAATGATTTATGAACGTGAAAAACTATAATCTTCTCTAAAACACCTTAAAATATAAAAAGGGGTTTGAGAGTGAGAATTGAAATTTTAGAAATATGTGATAATCTCAGAACCAAGATGCTATTAAAACCAGGAACAGAAGAAAAGGCATTCTATCTCTAAATAGAAATAAAATAGAAATGAGCATTCATATTTAAAAAAAATAAAGTTATGAATTTGAAATAAGTTAGTTGTTATCTATTTTCTAAGCTTCTCAACTAGTAAAGGCATCCAGAGGGAGAGTATATTAATTTATTTTGTGTCATCAGATCAAATGACACTCTGGTCCGTGAGGACAGAGCTGAAAGGATGGAGTCATGAAGTCTCCCTGCCACAGTGTCAAACCTAGCTTATCTGAGAAAAGAAACGAACATTCTTTATGTTAAGCTTAAAGAAAGGAATACAAACTCCATCAGTCTGAGTCTGTCAGCAACCACAACTTTATAATCTTCTTGAAGTAACTATCAACATGGATTTTCCCAGGACCTCTAATTATCTTAGTGACAAAATAAAACTTATAGACAGAAGAAATTCCTCTGAACCACTTTTGTCTTGCCTGGAAATGTGATAATTTCAAAAGCTGAAGAGGCAAAAAATTAGTTAACACTAATCAAAAAGTCACTTGGTAATGTGCCAATATCTCGAAAATGTTTAACCTTCTTCCAATAAAACAAACAAAACCATACATAGCTTACATGTACTATAATGTCTTTGACTCTAGAATATTAATGGGGTAATGATTCACTTCTTAGGGTAACTGACCTCCATGTAGGCCCTATCCCGAGATTTGCTTCTCATTCATATTCTTGTGTAATGCCCCTCAGAAAATGATGTTGCAAAATCTGCACTGCGTAGCTACATGCCATTCTGGAATTGACCCCCCAGACTCATATAATACAGACTCGGTGAGACCTGGAGCTTCATGTGTAGTCACTGCTCTTCCCCATTACCTAAAGCAGGAGTTGGCACATAGTAGGTAGATAAAAATAGTGAAGGTATAAATAAATGATCGAATGAATGGCAGAAGAGTACATGCATGTCAGGTTTAGACAGTGTTTCAAGTTGGGTAAGTACGCTTTTTTCTCCTTACAATTTGCAATTATCTCACAGGCACCATAGTGGGTTTTGTTCATAGTTATATTAGAAGTAATGTAGACTTAGCGTTGAGACAACAGGAAGCATTATAAAATAGAGAGTGCCAGCCTGCAAGGGAAAATAATGTAGCAAGAAAGTGGTACTCAGCCTCTCCAATTCCTGAATCCAATATTCTTTAGAGTCTAAACTGCACCTTTTTTCCTTTACTTCTTTAAATTTCTTGCAAATTCTTTCTATCCATTCCTCTTTTTCTGTTGTAAAGGTTGGATCCATTCAACTTTGTTCAACAATAAATTTCTAATTCATACAACGAAGTAGTTTTCATATATACTTAGTCTAAATTTGCTTTTACCACTTGAAGTAGCATGGTTAATTTCCAGTTTCTGTGTCCTATATTTGAAATTTGAATTTTATCCACTGTATCTCATCCTTTGGAGAAGTTCCCACCCTTATGTCACAAACCGACAAAGTAAAACAAAGGGGAGTGCCTGCCAGAGGCAGAGGAATAAAAGGAGGCTAAGAAAAGTGGGCATACAAAGTATCATGGCAGCAGCCGTTTGCTCATTGTGTCTAAGGAGGAATCTATGAAAAGCAAAGTCACAACCAAGGCTAGGGTGACTGAACCTAATGAGCAGCGGGAGGTGAGACTGCTTTTACACAATGAGGGGAAACATCTTCCGTATTGGATCTTTCTTCACCAGTGCAATGTTTCCCAGTGATGGGTTAGTGGAAGTCAGAGAAGTGGGTTTATCTAACATTGGACTTTTGCCAGATGGGTTCTATAACATTACAGGAGGACAAGAGAGTTTAGTGTTTAGGAAGAAATATTAATAAAATAATATTGTGGACTTTAAATTCAATGATGAAGTTAGAGAAGAAAAATATAATAATGGGAGGAAAGCATAGAAGGGTTGGAGTGACAGAAGCAAAAATGGTGGAGTAAGAAACTTTAAATCCTACCCATCCACAGAAGCTGCAAATAAGGCAAAACTCTTCTGAATCAATGTTTTCAGATCTCCGGTAATGAAACAAAGGCTTGCAGATACTCTGGGAGAGCTTATTTAAAAATAAAAATGAGTTATCTTCAGTAAAATCAGTGAACATTGTGACATTAGTGTGTACAGAAGACCCATGCCCTATTCCCCAGCTCAGCAGGAGGCATGGAAACAGCAGTGTGCATTTCTAGCATCAGAGAAACAGACAGACCGCATTCACAAAGAACCTGTGGCCTGTCACATTCTGATCTGTCTGATGCTTGCATGGAAGACAGGCTCAGATTGTCTCTTATTGTCTTTATTTCATCTAACTCAGGACTTGTTCAGTACTGCCAGTAAAGTTGCTTCCTGGGGAAATTTGTCAAGAAATATTTCCAAGCTAATACATAAGGTTGCTGTTGCCTAAGTCAATAGGCAATAGGTGGTGCAAATAGTATACTAACCAAAACACCTAGAAGTAAGGCTGGGGAATAATATGTACATAGAGCTGTGAAAAACTACTCCAATACTAGGGATCTAGAAGGTCACACACGTGTGCAGGGATGTGCACATGCTCAGGGAAGGTTTCCTACTGACCTTGAGGCTCAATATAAACAGGAAGTGAAGACTAAGACAGAGTTTCCACCTGCCTTGCTGAGTGCTGCCATGAGTACATGCCTCAACACATACACACAGCCCTAGATGGACACCGGGATATTATGGTTCCAAATATTTAGGGAAACCCAGTTTGCTCTTGCTACTTAAATATAACCTCATAATAACAATAAGAGAAGCTCTTCATGCTAATCACTACACTAATGGTTCATGGACCTCAGGGGCCACACATGACAAAGAATACAGACTCTAGAATTAGCTCAGAAAGGTCACTAGGAGGACCGTATCACTACTAAAAATATGAGCAATAAAAAAATACAAGTGTTAGTGTGGTTGTGGAGAAATTGGTATCCTCATCCTTGCCATTGGGAATATAAAATGATGAAACCACTGTGGAAACCAGTTTGACACTTTTCAAGTTTAACTTTTAAAAGGGAACCCTAGCCCTAACCAGTTCGGCTCAGTGGATAGAGCGTCAGCCTGCAGACTGAAAGGTCCCAGGTTCGATTCTGGTCAAGGGCATGTACCTTGGTTGCGGGCATATCCCTAGTAGGGGGTGTGCAGGAGGCAGCTGATCAATGTTTCTCTCTCATCGATGTTTCTAACTCTCTGTCCCTCTCCCTTCCTCTCTGTAAAAAATCAATAAAATATATATATTTTTTTAAAAAAAGTGAACCCTAGAATTACCAAGTGATAGAGCAACTTCACTTCTAGGTGTATACTCAAGAGAACTAAAATATATATTCATGCAAAAACTTTCCCATAAATGCTTATAGAAATTTTATTCATAATTACCCAAAATGTACACAACCAAATATCTGGTAATGAATAAGTAAACAGAATGTGGTCTACCTATACAATAAAATATTTTTCAGCCATACAAATAAAGTGCTCTTCCATGCTACAACGTGAATGAATCTTGAAAACATGATGGTAAGTGAAAGAAGTCAGACACAAAAGGCCTCATATTATACAAATTAATTTATGTGAAATGTCCAAAGTACAAATAAAAAGTACATTGTGATTGTTAAGGAATGGGGGAGGAAAAATTCGGGACTGCCTTGTAATAGGTATGCAGTATCTTTTGGGGATAATGAATTAGTGGAGTTAAGTAGTTGTTGCACAATATAGTAAATATACTAAAAATTACTGACATTTACACTTTAAGATAGTGAATATTACATTAGGTAAAGTACATATCAATAAAAAAATTTATTGTTTAAAAAGTCATGAAGTTGAAAGTCCACAGGTTCATTAACTTTAGAAGGAAAGCTTGAAAGGTAACAGAACAAGAAGTGAGATGGTTGAAAGAGTTGTTTCAAAGCAAATCAATGCTTAGTCTCTCCTGACAGTAAATTATATACAATTTAGAATTTTTGTTAAATCTGTAAATTAACAAATAACCATCTTAATAATTAAATTGTTAAAAATATAAAATACAACAGGACAAAGGTGTAATTTCATTTGAATTTCCTTGAAATCATATCTGGGTTGCTTGATTTATTTTATATGTTGGATTCTAGAATTATTTCCTTTTAAGGCACTTACTCTGAATAGGAGAGACATTAAAATCACCCGCTCTAATATCTGGAAACTTGAGTAACTAACATTTCCCAGAGGGGGAGTTGAGAGATAAAACTGGCTGAAGACCTAGACACCAATAATTGTAGATTATTTTTTCAGAAAGAGAAAGAGGAATAAATCAATCTGGTTGGAAGATGCCCCTCAATTCATGAAAGCATGTCATTCTACTATACATATATATAGTAGAACCATCTATCTATCTATATCTTTCTCTATATCTAATCTATATCTATATCTATATCTATATCATCTATCTATATCTATCATCTCTATCTCTATATCTACACATACACCCCGATTTCTGAAAACAGGCTCATAAAGACACAATAGCACAAAAATTATTGGAAACATGGCAAATTATAAAACTTTTAGTAATAGTCCCACTAATAATTGCTGACTTTGCAGTTTTATAAAGTAATTTACATTTTGATGCATTTTCTTATGTGTTAGAGAGGTGTCCACTAAAAAGACACCAAAGAGGAAGTGAAGCTCAGATGTAATTATTGGGTATCTGTGTCTCCACTTCATTTTTTAAATGACTTTAATCTTTATCCTATAGAATAAAAGGGTAATATGCAAATTGACCTTAACAACAGAATGACTGGTCACTATGGCACACACTGACCACCAGGGGGCAGACGCTCAATGCAAGAGCTTCCCCCTGGTGGTCAGTGCACTCCTACAGGGGGACCTCTGCTCAGCCACAAGCCAGGCTGATGGCTACCACCACAGCTGTGGGTGGCAGGAGTTCTCCTGCCTCCTCATCAGTGCTAAGGATGTCAGACTGCAGCTTAGGCCTGCTCCCTGCTGGTAAGTGGACATCCCAGGCTGCCAGAGGGATGTCTGACTGCAAGCTTTGGCCCAATCCCCCGGGGAGCAGGCTTAAGCCAGCTGGTGGACATCCCCCGAGGGGTCCCAGACTGGGAGAGGGCACAGGACGGGTTGAGGGACCCTCCTGAGTGCACAAATTTTTGTGCACCGGGCCTCTAGTATTAGATATTTTAATAATATCTTATTACCCCATTTTATGAGTGAGAAAATTGAATCTCAGAAATGTTAGCTAAATCCCCCAAGATCAGGAGATTTATAGATTTTAATGCTGTGATTTAAACCCAATATTGTCAGACTTGAAATTCAGTTTGCTTTTTGCTACTTAAAAATGCCCTCATAATAAAAATAAGAGAGACCCTTTATACTATGCTTATCCCATCTGTAACTCATGGAATTTAATATAAGGAACTATTTTGATCATGTGCTATATACTATATTGCAATAGTTAAAGACCAAGTAACTATTGAATAAGCACTGTAAAAATAAAAGAATGGATAACTTTTCAATCTATAAAAACACTACTCATAAAATATTTAGAAAAGAAGAAACAAGTCTATTGATGAAAACAAGTACTAACAGAAAAAAACTAATTCTGCATCATTCAGAGAATTCATCAGGAATTCTGCTTGTTTTTAGCTATCCCTCTGGTTTTGTTATGAAGGCATGATTGATTTCCACATAGCATGTTCTATGAAAAGCTAAAAGAAAGCATTATACAATTGTCATACAGGATATCTATTTTAAAACCACTTATATAAGACATCCCAGGTAATTATACTGTAGAAGGTATCTTTTCCTATTTTTAGGAAGTATTTTTAGTAGAAAGTGGAGAAAACCATCAAAGTCAGTACAGATAAAATATGATCACTTTTCATGGTGATCTTGAGAGAAATCCTTATAATGGCTGAAAAAATTAATTTGGTAAGAATAGATAAAATAACTATGGCTTCTTATATTGCTACAAAATTAAGTCTAATATTTTAAAGGGAAAAAAAACAAAAACAAATAAAACCTGTCTAAAATTTTATAAAATGGCAACTATCTTTTCATTTCCAATAAAAAGCTATTGATTTTAAAATGCCATTAATACTTTAACTATTAATAGTTCATGAAGCTAGTTGACTTGGTTAGCAGGTAATAACAGTAAGTTAGGAACTCAATTTCCATACGGAACATTTACCTTTGCTCCAGTAACTTGATTATAATTGTTTCTCTAACTCTGTTTGCCTCCTTGAAAACTGAATTTAATGGAAAGACATTAGAATTATTTACAACTTGGTGTAAAAAAAAATGTCATGTGTCCCAGATTGTTCAGTGCTTGAGCATCAACCTATGAACGAGGAGGTCACCATGTGATTCCCAGTCAGGTACAGGGCCGGTTGCAGTCTAGATCCCCAGTAAGGGGTGTGTATCTAGTAGAAGACAGCCCATCAATGATTCTCTCTCATCATTGATGTTTCTATCTCTCTCTCTTTTTCCCTTCCTCTTTGAAATCAATAAAAAATATTTAAAAAATATGGTCATGTGTAAAAATAACAGCAGCTCTTCTAAAATTGTATAATTCTGAATGTTACATATAATGAACACTCCTGTTAAGTTGATACAAATATTTGTCCAAATAATTTCTGTGAGAGGCATTAACTAAATTTTAATTCTCTACTTAGAGAATCCAGTCATGTATGATTTAAGAAATACTGGAGAAGATCAAGCTATTTGTCTACTTCCAAGGATACCTCTGACAGTCTAGAAAGGGGAACGTGATTTCTGTAGGCCAGATTTAGCCACCAACCCAAATTAATATATGATGTCTAATTGTATTGGGATTTCAAACAAACAGCAAAAAGATGATTCAGTGTATGTCCAAAATCTTGAATAGGATATACTTATACTCAAACATTTTTGTTGTTGTTGTTTATTTAAGGTGTGAATTTATCTGGGTATCCTGCATTTTATCTGTTAGCCTTAGTTTCAGAGTGAGTCAACAGAATAATAGACATAAACTAAATAAAATGTGCCTCTGTAGAGTCATAACCTAACTACAAAGAGTTGTTATATAAATTCACCAGTGTCATTATTTAAACAGATGCTGGTGATTACTCTTGACAAATAATAATATAAAACCTAATTTATTATTTAAAATACCTTAAATTTTTTTGAAAAAATGTTTACAATTTAACATGATTAAGAATGATTTTCTTTGTAGATATGACTAGAATGAAACTATAAGGAATGACAGATTGAATTAACTGTACTTGTTATCAAACTTATTCTTAAAAAATAACTTCAGAAATCAGCCTATTCTTTCAATGAAATATTCTGTAAACATATATAGATAGTGGAATGTTTTATGTTAATTCTATCTTTGACATTGAGTACTATGTACACAAATATTTAACTAACAGATTACTCTGTTTTTTAGCCTTTCCTCAATCACTTATCATTTTATTATTTTAGAATTAATTATCTACATTTAGAAAGGAAATAAAAATGGCAAAATTAAATGAACCAGTTTTTCGATTTGATGAAGGAACAGTTTCAATATGATAAAGATTGAAGCCAGGTTTTAGATTACTTATCGGTTTTATTTTTCTAATAAAAGTAATAAATGGAATTTGGCTCCCTCTAGTTTAGAAAAAAATGCTCTGAAAAATTATCTGTCAAAAATTTAATTGTACCTCTCCTTCAAGAATATTTATAAAATCAATACTTTAATATTTTAGATATGTTCAAAACTATATTTTAAAATAACATCATTTATTTTAAAACATTTTTTCTTAAATAAGAAATGTTTGCCTTAAATATTGATGTTAAATATATGTATATGTAAACATATACATATCTACTTTATTTGTATATGTTTATAGAACCATATAAAACCTTTTTCTTAATATATTTCTACTGATTTTTTTTTTTTAGAGAGAGAAAGGGAGAAGGAGAGAGAGAGAAAAACATTGATGTGAGAACAAAACATTCATTACTGACTCCTGCATGTCCCCTACTGGTGAATGACTCTGAAACCCGGGCATGTACGCTATCCCAGAATCAAACCAACAACTTTCGGTGCATAGGAGGAAACCCAACCAACTGAGCCACACTGTCCAATATATATATAATCTCTTATATGTTTAGAATATGCTAATGACAACAATTTTAGTACTTTTATATAACAGGAAATAACAAAGTTTAAATCTGTTGGTAAATAATAATTTTCAAAAGCTTGTCCAGGGTTTGTAAAGATATAATAAAAAATGTAAATATCACTATAATCCTTGGCTAAATAAATACACAGTAGGTCCTTGGGTTATGTCAGAGTTACCTACAGCATGACATAATGCGATTTTCGCTGTAAGTTGGAACCCACCTACATAAGCACCTACGTCACTCATATGGAGCACATACACAGCAATAATGAAGTGAAACAGTAAAAAAAAATTAAAAGAAAGATAAAAATTCCTGACCTTGGTAAATAAATAATAAAAAAACAAAGCACATATGTACATACGTCGAAATGATTTAACTTTTTTTTAAATAAATAAATGGGAGATGGTGACGTAACCACCAAACAATGTACATCAAGTCCAACATAACCTGAGGATTGTCTGCAAACTAGAGGCTTAGTGCATGGATTTGTGCACTGGTAGGGTCCCTTGGCCTGGTTTGCTCCCTCTTGCAATCTGGGACCCCTCAGGGGGGTGCATGAATCTGTGCACTGGGCCTCTAGTATGCATATATGATCATTGGTTAATCTCTTCCAGCCCTCCCCCCACCTCCTTCCCTCTGAGATTCATCAGTCAGTTCTATGCTTCCATGCCTGTGCATTGAGTGTCTGCCCCCCTGGTGGTCAATGCACATCACAGCTACTGGCCAAAGAGTCGAATGGTTGCTTAGGCTTTTATATACTAGTATATAGATGATTAAGGTGCCATATATCTATGTATATCTAGTTCTGTATACCTATCTACCTATTATCTATCTCTTCTTACAATATCTATATCTATATGGAAAAAAAACCTACTCATCCTAAACCCAGCCCACTGAACTTTTACCAGTAATTGGTGATACCTTGAATATGAGACTTTAGAATCATACAGAATTAGTAAACAAAATGAAAAAATTAAATTCTTACCTGAAATATTTTGGTAAACTTTTCTGAAGAATATCACCTGCCACATAAAAATCTTATTTCTAATATTCTCTTTTTCTACGGATCTGAGTGAATAGCCAAAGATAAGACAGATGTTGGCAGAATTTCACCCTCTGGAAACAATGGTTAGGTTAATAACTTGACCTGACTCTTAGAAAGAAAATTGAAGCCAGTCTCCCATTTGGTTTAGACAGTAACCATGAAAAGAAGTTATTATAAGCAATGTAATGAAGACCATAACTTTTTTTGTCATGAACAAATCTATCCTTGGAAGACCCAAATTTCAACTAAAAATTTGAGATTATTCTTCAGTGAAACAAATTAAATTGAACAGTAGAAAAAACACAACAACACATACTATGGAATGCAGAAGGAAATGCTGGTCATAGTGGCTTTAGGAAATATGCCTGGGAACTATTTGCTTTTAATGGCACATGGCAGAGTCAAAATTCTGATATAATTTGCCCTCTGAGCCATAAAGTTAGGTGTTCACTGCAGCACTCCGTTAACAAGTTGTATTAGTGAATGAAGAATGATATTTGAGTCTGCCCCAAAGCTACTTGTTAGTTGTATGACCAACATATTAGTTGTATGGTGACAATTAAGAGACATTTAAAAAAGAGGAATTCAGGCCTGGTATACAGATGGTTCTATAAGATATTTTGGCACATTGGCACATTCTAGAAGAGGATAATTACAGCATGATGATTTAAATTTGGAAAGTCCTAAAGAACAGTGGTAACAGGAAATCCTCCTAGTTGCCATAACTGAGTAGCATACTGTATTGTTTTACCTAAAAAAAATAATCAAAAATAAAAAATAGCCAAAATACCAATCTATAGTGATATATGGTCAGAGACTAATTATTTGGATAGCTATTTAAGAACATGCAAGAAATGCAATTAGAAAATTGGTGACAAAAATTTCTGTGAAATAACCCACAATATGGCACCATTTCCTGAGGAAATGAGCCAGCCAGCTTGATTATATTAATCTGATTGATTACATTGAACTGTATCTATCATGGAAGGGGCAAGACTTCGTTCTCATTGAAATAGATATTTGTTCTAAATATGGATTTGCCTTCCCTATCTGTAATGCACCTGACCAAAATCACCATCCACAGATTTAATAGCTACATTATTCATTGTATTGGTATTAAGCATAGCATCATTTTTAGCCAGAGAACTAATGTTACTGCTAAAAAGCATGACAATGGACTTGGACACATGAAATTCATTGTCCTTACCATATTCCATTTATTAAACTAAAGGATTAGGCTGCCACTTGGCCATTTCTGGTTTCTTGAACTCCCTGATTGGGGGCAGGGGGAGTTATTGTTAGTAGTTAGAGTGATTAGATGTAACTATCATGAGAAGATTTGGTTGCTACTAAAATTTGGGGAAGGGAGGAGTATGTCTGGAAAGCTTCTTAACTCTCCAATACTCTATGATTAAAGTTATTGGAAAACCCAATATAGGTCTAATAAATATTGGCACATACTTTACAATGAAGGTTCATGCAATGTTTGGAAGGCAGAAGTGAGTCAGCGGTCATTATCCTCTGAAGGTTACTGTAGTGATACACAGGTGCTGGCAGTCCAGCTCCTCCTCATCGTACTTCCTCTACGTGCAGCTCTTCCTGATTGCTGCCTGGGCTGACCAACAGCAACAGCAAGGCCATCACCAGATGCAGGGTTGACAATCTTGAAAACACACCTGCACCCATCTCCCCTTCATGGTTCTATTACGCTTGGCTTCAGATTTCCCTGCAAGCTCCCATTTGTCCACCCACCATATCAAAGTGCTTCACAAAAACGGGTGATTTAAAAATTTAATTGAATTTATTGAAGTGACACTGGCTAATAAAATTATATAGGTTTCAGGTATACAAATCTGCATTACATCATCCGTATATTGTATTGTGTCTTTACCACCCCAACTTAAGTCGCTTTTCATTATCATTTATCCCCTTTGCTCCCTTCTATCTCTCCCAACCCCCTTCTCTCTGGCGTTCCCCATACTGTTGTCTGTGTCCATGAGTCTTTCTTTTTTCTTTGCTTAATCCCTTCACCCTTCTCACCCACCTCTCACCCTCTCCCCTCTGAGAGCTCTCAGTCTGCTCTCTGTCCTTCAACTCCTGTTTCCAGACCTCACCACCAAGCCCCTTGCACCATTGAGTAAAAATCAGTTCTAACAAGTCCCTTATCTATAAATGCCTGCAGTGGTTCTTTCATAATCTAACACTGGCTGATACATTTCTAAATTTGAAAACAAAATTTTTGGATAGTTCTTTTTCCCCTCATTAACTTAGCAAGCAATTCATCTTCTGATAACTATTTACCTTTCAGACAAATCCTTTGCTTTTAAGCCAATAAATATCTGCTCCATCAAATTATAAGCATCATTATTATCCAGTCATAAATTCCCAACATTAAGTAGATCATGGAAAAGGACTTAAATGTGAATGTTCAACCAGTTTCTAAATGGAAATTTGACTACATTTTACCGTCTCACCCCAGCTATGCCCATTCTTTTGATCCATTAGAAGAACACAACAAATTAAAAGAAGAAAGCTATTTCTACCTAGATAGAAGATAATTATTTCTATTGTTTACAAACTGAGCTCTCTTCACCTTGAGGTAAAGGAAACTAGTTTGTAGTTTGCTAAATGATTCAGATATTTAAAAAAAATATATTTCTTTAAGATATATTAGTGACAAAGACAAATTATAAGTGCGTGTTTGTGTGAGCCTGTGTGCATACACTTGTATTTATTTTAAGAAGTAATAGAAGAAAACATGAGGCGAAATATATCTGGGGTCCTAGAAAGTAGGAAAATCATAAGAATGACCTTGTCTTAGAAGAGAGGTGAGGGAGCTGCCTGTGAGGGAACACTGCAATGGTCATTGTCTAGCATTTATGTTACACAAACTGAGGCACTACCAGGCAAAGACCCAGTGTTCACAAAATTAGAACCTTACATTATCTCCTCTTAGAATCTCCAACGGCATGCTCTTGCTTTTGGACAGAAGAGAATTTTGCTCCTTCTCCATCAATGATAACACTGATTAGCTAAGCAGATAAAATTCTCGTCAGACTTAGTGCTCTGTATCTATGAGAGTTTCCAGTGTGGACACCTTCCTACCCAGAAACACATGAGCCCAAGGTATGGATGATGGGAATAACTATCCATTGACATGGTGGAAAAAATTACCTATATATATCAAAAGGAATGTGGGTTAGACAGCAAATTGAGGACACCCTCCTGGGACAATTGTTTGTGAAGGCCCATTGTTAAATGCTACTGGATTTAGAGATTGTTGAAGCTTCTTAAGAAATTACAATCACTTTCTTCTACAAATACTTTTGATTGTTGATAGAATATACAAATATAGAAAAATTATGATTCATTTAAAAATATTATTAGTAAAGAATATTTAACTTTTAATAGGCATCCTCTTTCCAAAAGGAAGAAGTCAAAGTATAGTATTTATGACATTGAATTCCAATCTCTGCCTTGCAGTTGTTGAGTTGGGGGGTGGGGTGAGTATGGAAATAGCACCTAAGGTAAGGCCTGCCCATTTCCTCCTCTCCAGCTTTATTGCATATCCCTTATCACTGTGCTGGACAACAACTGCATCCATGGCCTTTGTTCTCCTTTCTTCCTTCTGCCATAGGCATTGAATCAAAGATTCTGTTCTCTGAGAAGCTCACCCTTGTTGCTCTGGATATCTCCCACTTATCCTGTCTATCTCAACCTAGCACCCCTTAGGACCTTTTTCTAACCTCCTGAAGTCCTGCCAACTAACCCCCTGATCCTCAAACTTAAAATGACTCTTATCATTTGTCACAGTTAAAGTCTTATATTTAACTACATGGTCATTTGCCTATTCTGTTTCCCTAATAATCAGGGACCATGTCTGATTTTTTTTACCAAACACAGTATTTTAGTACCTGGCATGTAAGTCAATTTTTTTTAATAAATGAAAAGAAAAATTTTAGATATTTACTGTCTCTAAATTCCCATATATATTCTTATGTAGAAATGTGACATATTCATTTCGTAATAAGATGTATTGTCTGGGAAGTTTGAAAGTATATTTGGAACTTTGTCTATAATTAGGATTAAGACTCCTAAGAGAGAGCTAGAGTAGCGCATGGCTAAGGCTATCAAATTTGTATTTCTGCCACCAGGAGCAGGAGAGAAACCCAATACCTGAAGGGAATATATCTCTCAGAGACTTGAAACTGGACCACAGTTTCATAGAGGGCCCAGCACTAGATAACTTGATCATGAACTGCCTAAATTACTAGCATGTTTATTTTTTAAAAAAATTGTCCCAATCAGTTTGACTAAAACCACAGATAGAGACTTAACAATCATGCTATAGGGATTAGAAGAAGTAGAACACAGAAATTCATAATTTTACTACTATTCTTAGTTACACAGTGCTAGTTAGAGAGTAAGATAGGAAGTTTAAGAATACTTAAAAGGAATATATTCCGATTACTTCCTAATGTGACTTTGTCTCTTATCTGACTCTTTCAATAGGTTTTAAACTGTGCTCCTATTTTTTTAAATTTATTTTTATTGTTGAAAGTATTACCAGATGTCCCCCCTTTCCCCTCATTGACCCACTCCACACCATTCCTGCCCCCTCCCCTGGCCTTCCTTCCGCTATTGTCTTCTATTCTTGATCTCTTCACTTGCTTTGTCATTACTTGAATCTTGAGCTATTACACCATACCCTGGGTTATGGTACTACCTATAAAAGGCTGGGTGGTGGCCCTCTCAGAAACCAGAGCTTCAGGCTTGAATGAGCAAAAGTCTCCTTAAGCCATCAAATCAAAATAATAATCTACTTGCTTGGTTTTTGTTGTTTCTTAAGGCTTGTTTTCTTTTTCTGTTTTTGAAACTAAAACTGGTATCTTCCACCTGCATATTTTGCCAGTTCCTTCAAAATGGATAAATGTTTTATGATTATGAATACCTAACATTAAAAATTCTATCAAAGCACAAAAGTATTATTATTAAAAAGCATACTTTTCGGATGATAACACAGTGCAGGCAATATTATTTTGATTATCTCTACTGAGTATAAAAGGCAGTTCAAAGCAATTTTCGATTTTATAGCCTGAGGAAATTATTTCTGCAAAAAAGTCCATCCCTGGTCCTCATACTTACTAAATGCTTTATAGTTTGGAAGTTGAGCTGAATGGCAGAATCCTCTCAAAATCCTACAAGCTTTTGAATGGCTTACTTTGTCTCATCTTCTGAAAAAATCTTTGCACTTTGTAATAGATAATAAGTATGTTGATAAAAGACTGCCATTTTGATACGATTTCTTTTTGACTTAACAATGAATTGGGAAAGAATGCTTAAAACGGTGTTGATTTTTAAACTTACTTACCATCTAGTGATATTAATGTTAGTATGAAAATTACTTTGCAGTTGCTTAGTATACCTCAGAAAATGAGTTAATGGCTCGAATCATCATTCCAAGGGTCTATTTATTTTCAATACTAATTTTTCTTAGGAACACAGAAAATTGTATAAATTTATACAAACCTTAAATTCCTTTTTCTGCTAAGCTTTATTGTAATATTTTTATATTTGGCTTAGGGTCTTCAATATCACTGTGCAAAGTGTAATCTTGCATGATATTTACCTGATTTTTTTTCAACTGCAGCATATACTGAGTTCTATAGCAAAGTACAAATGCCATAATGCTCTGGATATTACAGCTTAGTAATGCACAATAGCTATGAGTTTCGGAGATAGCCACTTTTCCTCAAAGTAAACTTTTGCTTCAAAAGTTATTTACTTATTTCTAAGATGATGAAAGAAGAAATGATAGGATACCTTTGCATGCAGCTAGCTCAAAGCAATGGTTGAAGTCTGAGATATGTCCACATTATCCTCTATATTTTATGCACTGTTTCCATCAATGCCAACATTTTACCTAGCTTTAGAATTATAGTGTTTTTTCTGATGTCCAATTGCATGAAAGGTTGGTATAATTCATTTACATTTTTAATGAAATAATAACTAAGAAATACACTAAATTATATTACACAAGTTGAAAGTATTTTAGTCAATAGTATATAAATTTTGTATAATATATAAAAGCTCTAATCACTCTTTCACACCAATATATTAGTCCTCCAAAAACTTGTTTTCTTTAAGAAATAATATGGTCATAATAAGAAAAATAATTAATAACTAAGGGTATAAAATTTCAGTTATACAAGATGAAAAAACTCTGGAGATCCTCTGAATAACATAAACCTGTTAACAATACTTACTGCACTCTTAAAAATTTGTTAAGAGGGTAATTCTCATATTAAATGTTTTTACCTCAGTTAAAAATTATAATCAACATTAGTCTTATAGTTAATTTATTTACAATAATTAATTGATGTTATCAAGATATGTCGCTACATTAATACATGCTAACATGAATACATAAATAATGTTAGTAATAAATAATTAGTGAATTCCTCTTGATATCCACCTACTGTGGTAATATGAAAGTTATGTATATTGTGCTCGCATTTATAAACCGTTTTTTAATGAACAGATATACTCTTACAAATACACAAATGTATAAAATTTGATGTAACTATTTATTAGTGATAAAGCATGATTGTCTTATGCAATTTAGTTTGTATTTAGCAAAGTTTCAGATAATTCTATCCAGCTACTTTTTTTTCTTTTTCCCAAAATTTATTATGAACATTTTAAGCAAAGAGAAAATTTAAAAAATCATCCAGTAAACACTGTTAAAACAATAACAACAAGAACAGTATGATGTGATCATTTTCTACCAGTTCATTTAAAATTTCTTTATTCTATATTTTGAAGAACTATTGTATTCTAGTGTGTGGATGTAGGATAATTTATTTAACTAGACCCTTTATTCTAGACACTAGAGGCACAGTGCACAGAAATGTGTGCACTTGGGGGTCCCTCAGCCCCGCCTGCACCCTCTTGCAGACCGGGAGCACTCGGGGGATGTCCGACTGACGGCTTAGTCCCACTCCCCTTGTCTCCCTCTGTGGGAGGAGACTGGTGAGCCAATCAGGGGACTGCACCGGCAGAGAGCGGCTGGTCCCGCCTACCCGATCACCCCTCCTCCTCTGCTGGTAGCTGCCACCCACCAATCACCATCCCCTCCCTCTGCCTGCTGGCACCCTCCTTGGCTGGCCTGGTGCTGCCTGCTCGCCAGCCCTGCCCCCTGCTGACTGGTCATTCTGCTATTTGGTCAATTTGCATATTATATAGGATTCCTGTTATTCCTAGTCTTATCTTTTGCTATTATCAACAATGCTACAGGGATACCCATACCTGTGTTTGTGTGTATAAATATATTTGTTGAAGGAAGCCCTGTCTGTAATTACTGGGCTACAGATGTATAAATTTATAATTTTGATAGATAGTGCCACATACCTTTCCATAAAGATGATACTAACTTATACTCCCAGCAGCAACCTATGAGCTTGCTAGCTTTCTCAGATCCTTGCCAACATACATTTTTTTAAACATTATATTTATGCCTGGCCAGTGGTACTCAGTGGCTGTAGCATCAACCCCTGCACTGAGGGATTGGGGTTCAATTCCTGGTCAAGAGCGTGTATCTGGGTTTCAGATTGATCCCGCCCTGGCTGGGGCAAATGTGGGAGGAAACTAATTGATTGATGTGTCTCTCTCACATTGATGTCTCTCTCTCCTCCCCTCTTTATCCCTTCCTTCCTCTCTCTTTGAAAAATCAATGGAAAAATATATATAATTGGGTGAGGAATGTTTAAAAAAGGGGGGGAGAGAAGAAAAAAATTATTTTTATTGTTGAAAGTATTACAGATGATCCCTTTCCCTCTCCACCTTATTTCTACCCCCTTCCCAAGCCTGCACCACACTAATTTCTGTGTCCACCAAAGAACATATATGCACATATGCATAACCCAAGGATATATAGCTACTTTTAGTTTCTCAATTAATAGATTCAGTTCCTAGAAAAGTGATTATTGGGTCAAGAGTATGAATTTGATTTAAGATATATTTATCCTTTCTAGATACACAACCATATCAATTTTAAATAAAGATGATTTTCTCTTTTCATTTCTAATATTAATTTCTGTTTTTAATTTTTATTTTACATTAGTTTCATTTTCCAAAATAGAAAATTATAAAAAATATAATTAGTGCCCCTAGTTTGTCTTTGGTTTGAATAGTAAATGGCTTTAATATTTGAGATTTTTAGTGTGTGTTTTTTTAAATATGTTTTTATTGATTTAAATAGAGGAAAGTAGATGGAGAGATAGAAACATCAAAGATAAGAGAGAATTATTGATCTGCTGCCTCATTCATGCCCCCTAATGGGAACTGAGCCAGCAACCCTGGCATGTCCCTGATGGGGAACCCAACTATGACCTCCTGGTTTATGGGTTGACACTCAACTACTGAGCCATACCAGCTGGGCTTTTGTGCATTTCTTGCTGTTGTGTTTTGGTAGTTTGATTTTTTATTATATTAAGGTAGTTTTCATCTATTCCTGTCTTATGTTGATTTATTACTATTTGTCTAAGATCTGAGTAAATAATTTTAAACATATGTTTGTAATCAAATTACTTTATTTATTTTAGTTTTTGAGATGAGGATCTGTGTCTTAGAGTATTAAATATTTCATTATTTGATTATAGTAGATCAACGGGAAAATTGATTTTTATAACAAGGGCCATTTCCTTACATTTAACTACACATTCTAAGGAATGATTTTTAAATTTTATCAGAGGAAGAGATCCTGGTCAGAAAAACAAATATAAGTTCATGTATTGGCTTAGGTCTTTCCTTTCCCTTTCTACCTTCTTACATTTTTAATCCTCCTCTAAGACTTGATTGGATATATAGCCAACTCCACTGCATCTTATTTCCACTACTTGTTGGTCTGTGTGTGTGTGTGTGTGTGTGTGTGTGTTTCCCCTCATGTTGTTTTTTCCTGCTGAGTAATCATGCTAGGCTCTGTGGGGAGGCACAGGGCAGGAGTTGACTTTTCCAAACAATACTGAGCCCCCGGGTGTTTACTGGAATCTTTATGCTTAGTCTTCAGATGTCCTTGCTTAAAGGACACTATAGATGCATGTGTCTTCTCAAGGATGCTTACTCTGCTGATAGTATCTAATAGTTAATTTTAGTTCAAGCTGTTGTTACAATAAAAGCCTAATGAGACAGGTGAATGGGGCTGTTTGCTTTCTCAAGCTAGGCAGTCCCTTAGCCCTCTCTGTCACAGAAATGTGTGTCAGAGTAATCATTCATCCATCGCTCAGGTTCTGCTGCTTTTCCCTGGCAAGGCTCTTCATGCTTTATGCAGAAATTCACCTGGCATCCTAGCCAAGATTTTCTGCTCCCCTATCTCCCCAGAAGGCAGGATACTTTAGTAAATGTGGGTGTGTTTGAGTACATTAAAAATAAACTTGATAAATCAGAATAAAATAGGTCTTTTTAAACCATAATTGGGGAACAAACAGCACATGGTAACTCTGGCTTCTGACATGTTTGATTCAATATTTTTCTCTTCTTGGATAATTTATGGTACAAAATAGATAACATTTTATGGACACAATTATCCTCTGAGATTCCTTAATATAAATTGTTCTACTTCCTAATCTAATGCTTCAACCACATACCCTGGAAAGTAATAGATAATGGCAGATACTTAAAAATAATAAGACAGTAAAAGGTATAGTTATAATTCTAAATGTAGAATCCTGTATCTTGTACAGTATAATGAACATATTTGTGTGCTAGATTATCTTTGTTAGAATGCACCAACAATCTGTACTCATGTCCATCACCCTTTATTTATTTTATTATGTTTTATTATTTTTCTTTATTGATTAAGGTATTACATATGTGTCCTTATCCCCCATTCCCTCCTCACTCATTCCCTCAACACCCTAGTGTCTGTGTACATTGGTTACACTTATATGCATGCATACAAGTCCTTTGGTTGATCTTTCCCCCTAACCCCCACTCTCCCTTGCCTTCCCTGTGAGGTTTGGCGGCCTGATCGATGCTTCTGTGTCTCTGGATCTGTTTTTGTTCATCAGTTTATGTTGTGCATTATATTCCACAAATGAGTGAGATCATGTGATATGTATCTTTATTCAACAGACTTATTTCACTTAGCATAATGCTCTCCAGGTCCATCTATGCTGTTGCGAATGGTAGGAGTTCCTTCCTTTTTATAGCAGCATAGTATCCCATTGTGTAGATGTACCACAGTTTTTTAATCCACTCATCTGCTGATGGGCACTTAGGCTGTTTCCAAATCTTAGCTATTGTAAATTGTGCTGCTATGAACATAGGGATGCATATATCCTTTCTGATTGGTATTTCTAGTTTCTTGGGATATATTCCTAGAAGTGGGATCACTGGTCAAATGGGAGTTCCATTTTTAGTTTTTTGAGGAAACTCCATACTGTTGTCCACAGTGGCATCACCCTTTATTTTGTTGTTGTTATTATTATCAAAGAATATACCTCTAATAGTAGAGAGAACATCATTGCTTTACTTCAACTATATAGTTATTTGGGGGAAACGTATTTTCTCTGCTACAATCTTTGTATATTTGTCACCTCATTCTGATAATATCTGTAACATCTTTTACAATGGCTGAAGATATCTGTATTTTTTAAAGTAACCTAAAAATGCAAATAAAGACTATTTTTATATATAAAAATAAATATTTTTAAAGAAAAGGTGATTTTCAATATTTGTTGTTTTAAGGTTTATTGGAGTAAAGAGTATTTCCATGAGAATTGAATAGACTAACTCCCCCCTTGTCATATATCGTTCAAACCAGGAAGGCTATATATTTAATATTTTGTAAAACATTTGCTGACAATTTCCTAATTTGACAACTAAGTAATCATTAAGCATTAGAATGATATACTTTTTAATAATAATAGACTTATTTTTAACTACCTACTAAAAAGAATTAAATTTTCAAAAGAATAAGTTTTTAAATGTAACTTTAATTAATAATATTTAAATTTTATATTCATTGATTATAAATTATTTGTTTTTATAGACAGTTTTGATATTTTAGAATAAAATATGAAATTTATTCTATTCTACTTTTCTGACGTTTACTTTAACTTGGATTTTTATTTTTATAAAATGTATTAATATGAACACTGAATATTATTACATATTACGTTTTAGTTCTTCAGCTTACTTTTTAAAAATTAAGTGAAAATCTGCATAGTATACTTAGTGACAATCACTGCTGAAATGAAAACATAAAATAGACAATATTAGAATTAACATTAAATAATTTATTGTATGCATAGTTTTTTTTCTCATATAAACATTGCTGTTCCATAAATGGAACACCCAGATCTGAGTAAAAATAATAAATTTCAGACATATGTGGTATTCAGTTTCATTATATAAAGCTATATTTATCAAAGAAGTTGGTTAGAAAATAATTTACTTTATTGATCACTTTAAATCATTTGGATATACAGTACAATGTGGACCTCTCTTTGTACTCCTGCCTGAGTATATGTTAGTACCAAGTCTGTGTGATAATGTCTTCCCTTCCCACTGCTTCATAATCTCTCTGCTGCCCTTCAGCTACTCTCATCCTGACTCTGCCCTGGCTATTTTCTCTCTAGTTTATCTCTTTATGGTGCTACAGTGTCTTTTCTCTGCAGTTCCCTGTTACCACTTTATTTTTCACCACTCCTTCTAGTCGCAGTGGTCTTCAACAAAAAATAAATATAAAAATGTGAACTCGAAACACTGGTTGACCATGTCTTGTATTATTGGTTCGTTTTACCTGTAAATTAAACCCTCCAAGTAGGCAGGTACAAGGCATTTTGTTGTTTTAAACTGTGATTAAGTATCCATCATTTAAGCATACATAAAGTAAGCCATCAATTGGTCAGTGCAATTTTAAAAATAATTATGAGCCTGTAAGATGATCCTTGATGATGAGATTAATTGATGTGATAGCTCCTGAAATGAGATCCATTAAACATGAGAGACTGATAATCCCAGAAAGAAGGCAGATGCCTCTCTTGAGATCAACCTCCTGAAGGCTTGAAAGATCAGTTTCTAAAGAAAGGATTAAAAAATTATTCCCTGCTCTTCTCCATTTGATCCATACTGCAGAGCTTGAGTAGGTAGCTTGGTGGTAGGATGGACTGAATTCTACTTAACATTCAGGTAATATGGAGGTCAGTACAGGTCATACAATTTTATAAATTGCTTGGGATTAATTAACCTAGTTATGGCCTGGTCACATATTTACCCATCCCTGTGAGGCCACTCTCCAGGGCTGAGTCCTGAGTAATGAGGTACATCGTAGCGTTCTCTAACACAAATGTATTCTCTCATTGAAGCATCTCATTATCCTAACAGAACTTAACTGAGGACTCAGTGGTTTCTTCTTTCTGAAAAAAATAGAGAACATTGAGTTTTAGGATGTGTCTGTGAACTATAGAGTGTACTAGAGATAATTAAGTTGAACTTAACAGTGCTGGGAGAATGTGACACCATTGAAGCATATGGTTTTCAGACCTAACTACCAACTTGTGGAGTATGTTTTAATTATTTGAATCTTTATTTGCTTATCCATAAAACAGTAATAATACTAATATTTGTTTGATTTTATTTATAAGGATATGGTAAATATCCAAAGAAAATAAAACATAAGATTATTATAGAAATGTGACTAATATACACTGGCCTGATAAGTATTCAGAATGGATTGTCTAGAGCAGTGATGGTGAACCTTTTGAGCTCGGCATGTCAGCATTTTGAAAAACCCTAACTTAACTCTGGTGCCGTGTCACATATAGAAATGTTTTGATATTTTCAACCATAGTAAAACAAAGATTTATATTTTTGATATCTATTTTATATATTTAAATGCCATTTAACAAAGAAAAATCAACCAAAAAAATGAGTTCGCGTGTCACCTCTGACACGCGTGTCATAGGTTCGCCATCACTGGTCTAGAGCAATTTCTATTGGTCACATACACTAAGAGACAATATGTTTTCAACCCTCTAGGACATAGAGGGTACTGAATACCTGCTATATTTAGACTTAAGTAGGCAAATATTCCAAAGTCAGAAATAATGAGCTACTAAAATTCTTAAGACTTATATGCTATTCATTAAAAATCAAGTACATAATATATGCTCAACATTAACTAGTTGTTTTAAAAACAAATTAAATAAAATTTTGTGGCTAGTTGGTATAAGTGACATGTCCTAAGTTGCTATTTAAATGAATTACTCTGCTCACACAAAGATTGGATTCCCCTCAGATTGCTCAGAAGATGAAGGATGATGGATGGATATGTGAAGGATATAATGACTTTGGAGTAAATGGCTTATCTCATGTGAGTGAGATATTCTGAAGCAGCTAAGTAGTACGCCATTGTATATACACACAAAAGGAAAAAGAGAATTATACTTAAGGAACTTCAGAGAGTTTATTATGCATTGCTATGGGGAGAGAAAAGTACCACTATGGTTATCTACCTACTAGAGGCCCGGTACATGAATTTGTGCATGGGTGTTGTCTGGCTAGCCCACCCCAATCGGGTTGGATCTGGCTGTGCCCGCTGGGGCAAGGGGACGCGGGAGGTTGGCCAGCCAGCCCCG
>NW_005354010.1:224874-231393 GCF_000412655.1 Myotis brandtii
GGCTGCCCCCCCCCCCTGGTCTAACTCCTGGTCGAGGGGACAATTTGCATATTAGCCTTTTATTATATAGGATCAGCTAGCACAGAACTTACTGCAAGTTGTGTAGAATGGCAAAACAAGGTATGTAAGAGGGAAGCACAGATCATCAAGGTCCTGATGCTAAAGAGTTGGACTTTATCTTGGATGCAATAGGGGATATTGGGGAATTTTTATCAAAATTATGTTTTAGCCCTAACTGGTTTGGCTCAGTGGATAGAGCGTCGACCTGTGGACTCAAGGGTCCCAGGTTTGATTCCGATCAAGGGCATGTACCTTGGTTGCGGGCACATTCCCAGTAGGGGGTGTGCAGGAGGCAGCTGATCAACGTTTCTCTCTCATCAATGTTTCTAACTCTCTATCCTTCTCCCTTCCTCTCTGTAAAAAATCAATAAAATATATTTAAAAAAATTATGTTTTAGAAAGACAGCATGGAAAGACTGAGTTTTGGAGAATGAAATGGAAGGAGTGGGATAGATTAATAGATTTTGTAGTAATCTAGGTGAGAAAGAAGAAGTATTATAAATAGGGTGTGGGGAAGAGGAGAAAATAGCTAATCTAGTCATTGGTGTGCTGCTTTGATGATTTGATATGGGAGGTGATAGAGAGGAAGACTGAAATTTTGGTATGATGCCATCATTCATTTAAATAAAAATCATAAATTGAGAGTTAGGTTTTAAGAGAGTCAAAGTTAATTTTGCATCTCATGATTTTGAGGTGTTCTACAGGCAAACAATATTTTCCAGGAAGGATTTGAAGATGCATGGTTTTTTACAGGAAAGACATCAAGACTGGGTATAACTATTGAGAAGTATTTAGGACATAGGAGAGAGCTAAAGCAGTGGGGGTGGATGAGATTATCCAGGAACATCTCTGGATGCAAAGAAGAGGGAGTTGGCCCTAGAAATAGAGTGAGACTTCAAGATATCCAGAGGAGTGGAAGAAAAGTCAGGCCGAAAGGGAAAAGTAGGTAGGAAGACAAAGTTGTTTTTACTGTACAGGGCAGACCTGAAAATCTTTCTGTCTTTCTGATTATATTCTATCCTTATATTATTATTATTATTATTATTATTATTTTACCAAGAAATGCTAGATATTTATTCTAAACTTAGTTTGACTATTCCTGTCCATACCCTAACTGAAGTCTAGGAATTGTCCCAACTAAAATTTGCCGACATGACTTTGCTTGGAAATTATTTTTAATAAAACTGATCAACCATACAGTGCATAAATTTAAAAAGAATACTTCTTTTTTTTCAGTACTACAATATTCTTTTAATGATTTCTTCACATGCACTCATATGCTATTCTGAAAAGAATGTGTTAAAATTGCATCTAAAATTACAATATGATTATTTTACATAGTATACTCTCAGGTTTTAAAGGAAGCAAAGAGATAACATCTGTGCTCAATAAGCATTTCCACAAACCATCTAGTAAGTGTCAAAATGCTTATGTAGCAATGTGAGAAATCAAGGTTATTTACTTCCTTGCTAATTCTTTGTTATGCATGCCTCTTCCTCTCAGCTCAGGGATAATTTTTCTTGCATGTTGTGCCAGATTTTTCAGTCCCAGATTGAAGGTTGTCAGTTTCTAAATAACCTCATAATTCAACTTCTATTAATTCTATTACCATGTGGACACTTTTAGCTTCAAAACGCCAAAAAAAACCCAAAAAACAAAACAAAACAAACAAACACCAAAAAAATACTGAGCAAAACGGTCTTACTTTGCCTATGCACTTTATTATCTGATATAACAACAAATCTGAACTGAGGCAATTCCAGGCCTGGTTAATTCAATCTCAACTATGTCATGAATCCCACAAGCGCTTTCTACTGCACCATTCTGACATGTTGGCAAGTCCTGAGCAGATCAGAAAGAGGCACTTCAATTGGTTTACACATAAAGGTGGCTGCACAGTTCAGGCATTACCAGAAGAGGGGTCCGCCCTCCTACATGACCCTTGCATTAGGTGTGTGTATAGTTTTCAGAAGACCCTGAATTTACTTTCCTATAGTCCACTAACCAAAACGGGGCCATATGCCCATAGTTAAATCAATGACTGACAAGTGAGAGGCAATGGTCTCTGAGATTTACTGGTATTTGCTCCCTAGAGTTGGTGCAAGGGTCAGTGCTATGCTCCAAGTGTTTGTGTTCCCCCACAATTTCTATGTTGAGATCCTAACCCCTGAAGATGATGGTATGAGGAGGTGGGGATTTAGGGAGCTGATTAGATAATGAAAGCGGGGCCATCATGTGTGGGATTAGTGCTCTCATAAAAGAGACCCTACAGAGCGCCCTAGATTGCCCCTTACCCACCCTGCTACCTGGAAGAGAAGCCTCACACTTCTGTGCTGACACCCTCATCTTGGACTTACAGACTCCAGAACTATGAGCAATACATTCTGTTGTTTATAAGCTAACCAGTCTGTGGTATTTTGTTATAGCAGCCAGAACTAAGATACCCAGGAAATACAAGAGTGCCTTAAAACTATAGTTGAGCAGGGACAAAGTTGGAGGAGATGCTTTTCAATTAGAAATCACATTATCTACCATCTCCTATGTTTTCTTCTGTGTGTATAAATTGGAGCAGTTCAAACTTCTCCTTCTCCTCCTAAAGTTGAATCCTGAGGACAGGTGAAATTCAAATCAAATTATGCCCTATTGGGCACAAAACCTACTCATATTATTTATTTCAGCTGTTTTTAAACACAGGGTTTAATCATCTTAGACTTTTGTGAATCTCACATTTCTCATTTCTTGAGGATGTTCACACTGTTGGGCAATTATAATTTTTTTTAGAGTATACTATTTACTTCTCGATTAGTTCCTTGATATAAAATTTTCAGCAAAAATTAAGATCTAGATTTTATAGACTGTGTCCTCTTTATGCTCTGTTTTTGTACCCTAAATAAAATTTGCCAAAAAGAAAAAAAAAGTGAAGTCAGCATGAAATCATCCATTTGCTACTTTCCTGGAAAAGCTTATTTGCTATTTCCTTAATGATGGGTCCATGGTGAATGACCATATACATTTTTACCAACAGATGATTTTGCTTCTTAATAAAGAATTCCTTAAATTTTAGTACAGTCCCATGTTAATTTTTACAAGTCTTTATTATCATGACAAAGTGAAAATAGTATGTTCCTTATATAATAAATAGAGCTCTTGATTCCCTCTCACTGGGGCATATCCTGAAATTTCCTGGCACTGTGACTGAGTGTGAAAACAGTCACTAATACATTTATTCCAGCAATGATTACTAAGTTACAAATTGCTTGCTGTTACAGGATACAAAGCTATATGAAAAACACCCTAGAGTTGCTAATTATTTCATTTGGGAGACACATTAATAATAAAAAGCCATCTTTCTTACTTTGACATATAAAACACTGTGCAGTTTGGCTTATTCCACATTCTTAGTCTCACCAACCACCATTTCCCTGCACTACAGCCACACAGAAATTCTCCCTGATCTTGGAAGGTACAGATGCCAGTGGCTAAGGTCACACTCAGCTCCAGGAAGACTTCAGGCAATAAATGAAAAAGCAAAATGATAGTATATGAGTCTAGCTATTTCCACCTAATGCGGGCTCTCCTTTCTGCATCAAAGCTCCCTCTCGGTCCATCATACTTTGTCATGTTTTCAGCACATCCTGGTATCACAAGCCCACTCAGTTTCCAGGGAAAGGGACAGAGTCCTCATGACTCAATGGAGAAATATCACCATCTCTTCCAAAGAAGAGCATATGCCATGGGGTATATTGGCATGGCCACCTTTGGAAAATACCATCTGCCTCATCAAAGAAAAGAGAGGTTCTCATATTCCTATTATAAAAATAAATAGCTATACCTGCATTCATATGGTACTTTTTCTTTCTTGAAATGAGAGAAAATGAGCACTTATTTCTCCCAAAGACAAGCTCCCTCTGTGTTCCAGATTTTACTCCTTCTTACCTGCTTGGTGGTCTTTTCTCTATAATTTAACGGTTTATCTGTCTATCCCATAACCTTGAAATTATTCTTTCTAGTGATATCATCCCAACCATATTTTTAAATTGTTTCTCCCCATAAAAATAAAACATCCTCTTTTATGACCTAAATGTCCCTCCTCTATCTAGCATCTTCCCTGCTGTTTACAGCCAAATTCCTCTAAAGTACCATCTACACTAAAAATATAGGTCTCCATATATTCAAGGTATTACTCAATCTACTATATTTTTAGGATTTTAGTTTTACTATTCCCATTAAACCCACTTATTGTGAGATTAACACAACTTCTTTGAAGCCACTTTCAACAGTTTCGGCTAGTAATCATACTTTTGACTTCTTCCTTCTTGAATCTCTTTTTAGTGGCACTCGCCTGACTATTTTCTTTCCCTTGTGGCTGCTTGTTTATGTGTCATTTCTCTTCCCATATCTTACATAACATTATTCATTTTTCTTCTCAATTCAGTTTTTTTTGAGGATTTAAACTCTTATGTGTTTTTATTTGTTCTCTGTAAGCTGAATGACCCCTAGATCTATACCCTGTATAACCCAGATCTCTAAAGTTGCTTTTCTCCTCCCCCCCACAAAAAAACACCTTTATTTTGTTCTATTGCATTAGTATCTACCTCTAAGATTATATTTACTGCAGATTCACTAAGTTATTTGTATGTATTCTTGTCTCACCGCCCATACCATGTTCTAAGACTTGGAATAATTCCCAACTGGGGTCCCAAATGTCCTAAGCATTCATGCTTTGGATGAGTGCCCCTATCTTCACTTTAAAATAATTTACTGAATCTAAGGTAGACACCTATATCAAGTCCTAAGGCATAGGGCTTTACTCAAAAGATGAACTGTACCAATTAAATTCTCATTTGGGATTTTTCACAAGTTTCTCAATGGAAATATTTTATCTGTCAAAATATAAATAAAATGGTCCAAGTACCATGGCATGCTATAGTTTATCTGTATAATTTGGTCTCTTTCAAATTTCCTAAGTTAGTTTTTGCTGATCCAGGAGAGTTGACATGCACTAACATTATGGGAAGTTATTCCTGAACATCTTTCTCTTCTCTTCATCTATCCATACTCACTAGGTATCATCTCTCTGAGTACTCCCAAAGGAAATAATGGTGTACCAGGCATCACTGTTTTATATGCTCCGTATTTCCAATTACTTTTGCAGTTCTTAAAATGTATTTTGGGGCACATTAAACAATACAGCCTGAAGTATAAGGAGGTAAATATTTACAGATGAAATCAACATTTAACTGAGTTCTTTTCTTAACAAGGAACTCACTAAAATAACCTTAGTTCAAAGAATGCTTTCTTTCAGAATGGGGAAATGGGTTTCATAGGATTGCAGGTCTCTACAAAGGATTAAGCTAAACTTCAGAAGAACTGGAACAGAATGAAAATGAATCCTAGGGAACTTGGCATATTCAGTTTATTTTTTGGTTCTGTGTCTTACTATGTCACTTCTCCATTTATATTTTTCTTTCTCTTTACTGTATATCATATATATATAATCTAATAAAAGACAAACATGCAAATTGACCATACTTTTGCTATGCCTTAAGCTACGCCCACCAGCCAATCAGAGCAACTATATGCAAATTAACCCAACCAAGATGTTGGCCAGCAGCCACAGAGCTGAAGCAAGCAGGAGGCTTGCTTGCTCCAGTGATGGAGGAAGCCAAGTTTCCCCCCTGCCGTGGCCTGGCTGTGAGCTCCACTGAAAGCAACAAAGTTGCAATTATAGAAGGTAAATAAATCCCAGAATAAAAAAAAAAAAGAAAAAAAGCAGAGGCTGGGAGCTTCCATTGCAGACGGGCTTGGCCAGCCTGAAAACGGCCCTCAGCCCCTCACCCAGACGGGCTAGGCACCCCAGTGGGGACGCCCACCCTGAAGGAGGTGTGACCACCCTGCAAACAGCCATCAACCCCTCACCCCGGCTGTCCAGGCACCTCAGTGGGGACCCCAACCCTGATCCAGGACACCCGTCAGGGAAAACCAGCCGGCCCCCACCATGCACCAGGCCTCTATCCTATATAATAAAAGGATAAAATGCAAACTGACCCTAACAGCAGAACAACTGGAAATGACTGGTCACTGTGACACACACTGACCACCAGGGGCCAGACGCTCAATGCAGGAGCTGACCCCTTGTGGTCAGTGTGCTCCCACTGGGGGAGCTCTGCTCAGCCACAAGCCAGGCTGATGGCTGCCTTTCAGCGGTGGTGGTGGGAGCCTCTCCCGCCTCCTCAGCAGCGCTAAGGATGTCTGACTGCAGCTTGGGCCTGCCCCCCGCTGACAAGTGGACATCCCCCGAGGGCTCCCAGGCTGCCAGAGGTAGGTCTGACTGCCAGCTTAGGTCCAATCCCCGGGGAGTGAGCCTAAGCCAGCATGTGGTCATCCCCTGAGGGGTCCCAGACTGTGAGAGGCCACAAATTTTTGTGCACTGGGCCTCTAGTATATATATATATATAT
>NW_005354010.1:231495-250321 GCF_000412655.1 Myotis brandtii
GTGCCTGCTTCTTTCTTATTTCTATCTTTGGAATCAATTATTTATCTTTTAAGTTTTAGTTTCTTCCTTGATTAGTATTCTTTTTTTTTTGGTTCATATCCCTAAAAGATAATCTGATTGGCAAACACTAGTCTTAGCTTGTATTAGCAGAGTATGTCCTATAATTCAAGGTACATTACTTAGTGGGGACATTATTGTTCTTATTCTATCATTTGAGAGAGGAGGAAATTGAAGGTCAGATAAATTTTTCATTTTAGCCCAAGCTTAAAAACATTTATTAAAGAGAGAGAACTTGCCACCCAGTCTCTCTGTAGGCTTTCCAAACAAGCTTATGAATTTTATTACATTACCATACCACCTACTCTGAGATGATCAGTCTTAGCTTGGTTGGGTGGGGTAGCATGTTATAAATTATGACTGCCAGAACTAATATATACAAGAGCTTCAAGAACAATAATTTGCTTTGGAAGGAGTTGTGATGGACAGGAAAAACACACACACACACACACACACAAAATAGTGGATGCATTATAGTCATATTTGAATATTAAACTAAGGAATTTAAACTCAATTATAAAACAATTATGGAGGCTCTGTTTTTGGAGGCCATTTTAAAGCCATTGAGTTTCTTGCTTAGTGAACACTCTGGGAAATTAAATGAACAGAAGAGATCGCATGTGGCAGTGGATGGCCCATGGTTTGCACACCTGTGCAAGTCGTTAACCTCTCTGAGTTAAGCAACATTTGAGGTAAACAAAATCAGCAATGTTTCCTGCTTTCTCTTCATGCACAAGAGTTTTGTGACTGGGGCAGAAACTGTGAATGAGGACAGTCACCCAGGGAGGACACATTAAATTACTGAACATGGTGTCCTGGCCATAGAGAGAGGCCAGTGAAATAAAATAGAGATGAAGAGGCTGGAAGATGAAGGAAAGAGTGTGTCGCTGGTTCTCTTTTCCATTGCTTTCTGTCTCTGCTTTCTCAGAGAAGAACGGTGCTATAATTTATCAATTAACTCAACTTCTCACTCTGCCACATGTTTACCTTCTTCTAAGAATTTTGTCACCATGTTTCTTACCACAAACATTTTTTGTTTGTTTTGTTTTTAATCTTTTACAGTTAGTCCAGTTCTCTTTGCCTATATCATATCCCCTATAACGTTGTGAATTATTATTATTTTTTCTTTACTTTCATTTTTATGTCTTCCATGGTGCCTTTTTGAAAAACACACTAAAAAATCCTAGGTAAATAAAAACATAAGATCTAGTCATTAGATTTTAAATTATTAACACTAGATACAACTTAGACAGAAAAAAGTCACTGACATCACTTTGATATTGGAGCCTTTTGGAAAGTAACAGGAAGAACTGGCAATCTCAGACACTCATGAGTCACCAATGTCATTGAGGAACATTGGTAAATGTCAAGAGCATGCAGATCAGATTTTGAAGAAGAGGGCATACTATTATTACAAACCAATGGCAGGATAAATTATAAGAGAAGACAGTGTTCTAGCAGTCTGGAAGCAACAGTAAGTCACAAGAAGCACCCTCCCATGCAAAACTAATTGCTATAATCTCTCTATTTCGAACATTCTAAGATGTTAGACTCTTACTTCCATTACCGGCTAGTAAGCCATATAATTATCTTTCTTGCTTCATCAATTGAGCATCAGAGGATGTTTTCTTATCGCTATTTCTAAGGTCAATCACTCTGCTGGGAGTATAGTAGTCATAAATAAATGCATGCAAATACGTGATTGAATAAATAGCAAGAATGCATGCATGCGTGCACTAATAAATATGCTAATACCATACCTCTTGAATGTTGGAAAATAGGAAGAAGAGAATTATCTGAATTGAAAAGGTTTGTAAGGGATATAGTGCCCTCTGATAATTTTGTGAGGAGGTAAAATGAATGAATAGAAGTTCAGAATAGAGAGACAATTGTTCATTATATTCTCCTGAGAGATAAGAAACAAAATGTCTCTCATTTCTCATCCTTAAACTATGAGGCCCAGTGTTTCATTTTAGTTTTGTTTCTTCTATGTAGTTTTGAGAATCCCTGATTATCAGCATGCATGTGCTGCAGCTCAGCAGAGATGTTATATGGAGAGAAATAATAAGGATAGCAGGCTTCCTGGAGAGGCCTGGTACTCTCATTCTCCCACTGGCCTCTGGCCTCTCTGTTGGTCACCAGCCAGGTTGACGTAAGGAACTTTGTATCCACACCCTCATTGTGAGAGAAAGGAGGATAAATCCACCCGGACTATGGCTTATCATAATTATGATTTTTCTAAGTTTTCAGAGATTGACCCTATTTTTTAAATGGAGAACTATTAAAATTAAAAATAGACAAAGATATAAAATGAAACCAATCTAAAATGGCTCAATAACTTTTTTTCCCAAAAATATAATTAAACATGCCCAGCCCATCAGGAAAATAGTTCTCAAAGGCACTAATCTTACTTACTATTGTGGTTCCAAATGTTCGGTAATGAGAACTGAGTTAATTCTACAGTCTCAAACTGCAGAATTCTAGCTGTAGATAAACCATTGAGGGAATGAGCTATTTCTGTTGGTGCTAATAAGGAATGACACTTAAAGAAAATAGTGTTCAAATAAAAAATCGCTCATTTCAAATGTTGCCTTAGATTGGAGGCATGCTGTGTCAGTGTACTGACAAGCTTCTGTTTGTTGGAACTGGTGATACTTATTTTCCATTTCCAACAGTCAGTCATTTCTCATAGTCTAAGGTTGATTTTTTCAACCTATAATTGTTATTTATGAAGTTGTCAGAGGTGTTAATAAGCACCCATTAATAAAATTCCTGTCTGAATATGAATACTTCGCAGACTAATGGGAAGAAGCAAGCACATTCCACTGGACAAAGCTAAAAAAAATGCCTAAATGACTTCCCTCAATTAGGAATACGGAGCACCTAGGGCTTAAGGTAGGATTACAAAATTTATACTTCTATGCCAAGACCAACTAGATACAGAATACAGAGTTTCCCTACAGAATGTCATGTTATGGAAAGTAACATGTAGAGACTTCACTGCAAAGGAATACAAAGGTTAATGTTTATTTTTGTTGCTGTTGTTATATGTCTATTGTAGTATATGCTTGCTTGATTTCCTCTGAGTATTTATATCTTAATTCTAACCAAAAGTGTGTGAACACATGTTTGTGTGTTTGGAGGTTAAATAGGAATAAGAATGTATATGCTTGTGAGTCTCATTAATTATAGTATTATTAAATAAATTATCAATGTTGTGGAAAAGGCATGTTTGGGCAAGACATCTAGCTGTGAGCAGTTTCTACAACCATGCTTTAATGGACCACATGGTATGTGGTTAATGTGAGGTTCCAGATGGAATTGTGGGAGCCACTATCCTACATAATAAAAGGCTAATATGCAAAGCAACCAAATGGCAGAATGACCGGTTGCTATGATGCGCACTGACTACCAGGGGTCAGACACCCAATGCAGGAGCTTCCCCCTGGTGGTCAGTGCACTCCTACAGGGGAAGTGCCACTCAGGCAGAAGCCAGGCTCATGGCTGGTGAGTGCAGCGGCGGTAGCAGGAGCCTCTCCTGTCTCCAGGGCAACACCTAAGCTGGCAGTCGGACATCTCCTGAGGGCTCCCAGACTGCAGAGAGGGTGCAGGCCAGGCTGAGCCCCTCCCCAAGTGCATGAATTTCGTGCACTGGGCCTCTAGTAGTCCAATATATGAGCAAACCAGTGGATCTGCTTCCCCACTGCTCTATGTTTTGAGCAAATTCCCTGACCGGTATCAGAACCCTAACTCAGTTCTCTGGTTTCTGTGTCCCTTCATATATGACCCACCCTCACTAAAGATTTGCCTGTGCTCAGTTATCTTTCCATTAAGTTTGATGTTTAACAAATCAGACTATTTCTTACCAAGTACTCTGTCAAGGCTAAAATATAGATCAGGAAGTAACCTTTTTGATAGATTCTGAACTATTTATTCATTTGGATTATATGGATGCAACCTGGGCATTCAGCCCTCTGGAAAGGATGCTAAAATCCATAAAAGGATAATTTTAGGAGATATTTAGGACAGGATAATGCATTCTGGCTTAATTCTAGGATGCTGAATCAATTGAAGGATGAGTGAACAGGAAAGAGGAAGGGCAACAACAAAAAAATGAGACAGAAATAGAAGGAATGGGAAGGAGACCAGAATGGGTGTCAGAGAAAACGAGGTTTGGCCAGATTATGTCAAGAATTTGGCAGAAGGACAAGAGGAACAAAACCCTGGCTATTAGTCATGTGTTTTTGTAGGAATATAAACAAAAGTAGTGTTCAAGTAAGAGCCAGCATCTTAACCAAGAAAAAGAAATGACATAAACTACTTATGTGAAATTAACATGCATCAGTTATACTCAAAGGAAAGAAAAACAAACTAAAACAATTCTTCAAACAATACTAAAATACAACCTGAGTTACCTATGATATTTCTCCTGCCACATACAGATATATTATTAGATTACAAATGGCATTAGAAGTTATGAACATATTCAATTAGTACAAGTATGTGACCTAGATTTAGTTCAACACCCATGATTTCTTAAATTAGAAGGCTTTTATACCCAGCAGTACTTTAAATTATCTTGGTACAATTTGGAAACTTTAAAACCAGATGGTACTTTTGTTAATACTTTAGCAGACACATTTGATATTGCCGTTGGATTTAAAATGAACATGTGGGCTGAGGCCCCTGCAAGACAAACATAACATTTAAAAGTGTCTGGATCTGTCTGTGCTTCAGTAAGAGCTGCCTGCTATCATCATCACATGATAATGACTGGGAGTCATTATCATCCCATGCTTGAAAGTGACCTTGAGAATCTTTCAGCAGGTACTTTTTTCCAATTGGATAAAATGCATTTTCTAAATTTACATTTTAAACATATAAGGAACACAAACAGTAAATAAAACTTAGTAGAATCAATAAAATACCATTTTTCCTATAAAAGTTTATTACAATTTTACCCAAGCCATTATACCTGAGATCATCATGCTACTGCAGATTATATTAAAATCCTATTTTCATTTGCCCACTATCTTTTACTTATATTCTAATATGTGATCATTATCACTTAATCAAGCAAAATGGCCAATAATCCACCATACCTTACCTACATAAATGGCATTTTATACGATTTAACATAATGTATGTGCAGTTTAAGGTACAAGGTGATGAATCCTACTTACCAGTATCTTGTTGAAGAAATAAAACCAAATATTTACAGGTAACTAATTGTGTTATTCTAGTTCTCTAAACATTTTTTTTGCTTGAAAGTGGGATGTCTGTTTCCATATATAAATTTGATTTGTCGATATATATACATGGTCCTGTCATTTTTAGTTTTTACATTTTGAAGTTTTATTAAGTACATCCATTTTCAGATTTGTCAAATCTATGTAAAATGACAGCCCACTGTCTAGCATTGCATTTTAAAAATAAAGAATGTTTTATTCTCATTTATATACTAGTTTTCTTTTGGTAATATTTTCCTGGTCCACTTTTTTTTTCTTATTTGTAATCTTTCTATGTCATTTTGTGTTAGACATGTTTCATGTGAACCTTCTGTAATTAATTTTTTAAAAATATAATCAGTGTTTTTAAACATGGAGGTCTCTCTCTCTCTCTCTCTCTCTCTTTCTCTCTCTCTTACTCCCTTCCTCTCTCTCTAAAATTATATCCTCAGATGAAGATTTAAAAAAAGTTTTCCCAGAACTACTTGGACAATTGATATGGTTGTCCTCGTGATTCAAGGACATGGGTTTGTCTCTGACTCTTATCCAAAACAAGCAACATGGTAACCAGCTCTTAGGGAAAAACAGATGTTAGGCACCAAGGTTTTCTCATGGTTTTAGTGCTGATGTGAATGTAGCTAAGCGCAAGCCTCCAGTAAGGACCCTACACAAGAGTAATGCCTGCCACGGTATGGTGACTGTGACAGGTTACATGTATGATGAGGGAGCAGGAGTTGAGGGAGAGTTTTAAAGAGTTAGCATTTGCGAATGGTATGATGGCAGAGCCTCAGAAGGGAAACTCAAAAAGGCTAGAAGGAAGATCATAATTGGACATCTGCCCACAGGAACTCTAGCAGCCACCTGGTCACCAGTTTATCTCCACTCCCTCTCCTGGCCCAGTGCTGAGGGGAACCAACCACAGCGGAGAGAGTAAGGATGGACTACAAACAGGAGGTGGAGGAAACTCCCAATAATCAGGAGTCAGAACAAGGTCTGGTTGGAGTAACATTTTGAAGTGGATGAATGATAGGTGATTCTACATTAGACTCAATAAGATTTTCAATGCCTATAATTTAGGCTGATTATAAACAGCAGAGGGTGACCAGAAATGTTATGGAATCTATTTGAGATTTTTCAGAGGTGGAAAGGACCTCTGGTATAGAGGGGTTGAAAGTAGATGTGAGAAATAGAATTTTTCCCTCATCTTATGCCTTGACTAGCCTCTCTAGATCAAACTATTTAAACACCATTTTACTATCTCTCTTAAATTCCTATGTGTTCAAATGGTTTCAAACCTGGCAAGTATCACTCCAAACTATTATTTCAAATGAATTTACTGATGGGTGTCAAAAGTGAGGTTTACCATGTTTTCCTGGAAATCATAGGCAACACATATGCAAAGTAGAGTTTAAATATATTTGGCAATAAATGTTCACTTTAAATTTTTTATCACCCCTCCATCCCCAAATATATCTAACATTTTTTTAAAAAGTATATTTTTATTGATTTCAGAGAGATAGGAAGGGAGAGGGAAGTAGAGATAGAAACATCAATGATGAGAGAGAATCATCAATTGACTGCCTCCTGCATGCCCCACACTGGGGATCCAGCCCACAACCGGGACATGTGCCCTGACCCGGAAATGAACCGTGACCTCCTGGTTCCTAGGTCCATGCTCAACCACACAGCCATGCTGGCTGGGCAATACATCTAACATTTTTGGCTCTGTGTTCAGAAATTGGGTACAAAGGTGAAGGGTGAAGTAACAAAAACTTCTAGAAAGTGAGTTAGGGATACTTAATTATTTTGCTTAATTCAGGTTCATACTAGTTAATGAAATGGCCATACAGAAGACCATAACATTATTACAGTAGCTATGACATTAGTAGTTTAAATGATTTATATAGGCAGATTAAGGTAGGAGGGTAAAAAAAAGAACATGAAAAATCTCCATCTTTCACAGCTTTAAAATGTTGGCTCTGTTGTGTGGCATAATTAAGTCAACAGTCTGCTGGTCGGGTTCCAGGCATGTGACAACTGTTCCCTCTCTGTTACCAGTACATTCACAGGTCTTGTACTTTTCCCAAAAGCTGTGTGCACAGCCTTTTCTAAGGTAGGGTTGGCTGGGAAAGCCCCATGGATAAGTAACAGGAGAGACAATTAACCAGTGTCCAGAGCATCAGTTAGATATACATAACATTATTTATAGCCTAGCTGTCAAACGCTCTAATAGGAACTTAATTTGCTCTTACATAACTGACATAGTTTTATATAGACCGAAAAATGCTTATCTCATTTTGACAACTTTATTGTTGGATCAATGTGCATGTCATTTTATTTATTTGTGTGTTTATTTCTCATTCTGGTAATCTTATGTCAACCAGGCAAATTTATTACAATAATATTGACTCTATGCCCCTTCACCTTTTTTACCCATCTCCCCACCCTTTGGCCTCTATCTGGTTTTGTTCTGTTTTATTTGTTCATTTATTTTGTTTTTTTAAGATTCCACATGCAAGTGAAAACATATGATATTTGTCTTTCTCTGTTTGACTTATTTCACTTAACTAATCCTAGGTCAACTTTTAGGAAACTTTTCTCAAGAATTTCATGTTGTCAGTCTCTAGGCTGCTTTTAAGTCAAAGATCTGAACACTGCTTCAGGAACTACTATTTCTCTTTGAATTTTTGGAAAAGGATAACAATATTGTTCACCTTTCTTTTTTTAATATATTTTATTGATTTTTTTACAGAGAAGAAGGGAGAAGGATAGAGAGTCAGAAACATCAATGAGAGAGAAACATCGATCAGCTGCATCCTGCACACCCCCTACTGGGGATGTGCCCGCAACCAAGGTACATGCCCTTGACCGGAATTGAACTTGGGACCCTTGAGTCCGTAGGCCAATGCTCTATCCACTGAGCCAAACTGGTTAGGGCATTGTTCACCTTTCTTAATGTATTCTTTGGAAAGTTTTAGATTATTAATAACCACATTTGATAGGGAGATATATTTAATAATAATGATGTTTATAAAGTTTATATAGACAGACTCATGTGGAAATTGCAAATCTGAAATTTGAGCTGTGCAAAATAAGCCTTTGAATGAGTAAAAGTTAACACTTATTTATTTATTTTAGGCACTGTTCTAAGTTTTTTATATCAACTCCTTGAATCCTACCAATGACCCTACAATTTGGCAATGTTTTCAATGATATAGACAAACAGAGGAAAAGTTAAATAAGCTGATTCAGTGATTCCCAAAGTGGGCGCTACCGCCCCCAGGTGGGCGCTGCAGCGATCCAGGGGGGCGGTGATGGCCACAGGTGCATTTGGGGGGGATGAGTAACTGCTATTAAAATTTTTAAAAAAATTAATTTCCAGGGGCTGAGTAATATTTTTTCTGGAAAGGGGGCGGTAGGCCAAATAAGTTTGGGAACCACTGTGATGATAGGTGGCAGAGCTGGGATTTTAACACACTTGGGACTTAGAACATGAACTATTGCCCTGTATAATAAAATGTTCTGAGAAAGGGATAGGATTGAAAGGTTGGTTGTGTCATGGTACTTGCAGCTTTGATTGTGGTTATAGTTGTGATGATTGTGATAGTAAGAAAAAAAAATAACCACCACCCTGCATCAGGAAATAAGTTAATTACATTGCATGTAGAATATCAAATAATTATTTTCAACTAGAGGCCAGGTGTACAAAATTTGTACACTGGGGGGCAGGGGGCCCTCAGCCTGGTCTATGCCCTCTCAAAATCAGGGATCCCTCGCTTCTCACCACCCACCTGCTCGCTACTCCTTACTGCTCAGCTCGCTGCTCTTTAGTGCTGCTTCAGAGGCAGGAAAGGCTCCTGCCAGCACTGCTGTGCTTGCCAGCCATGAGCCCGGCTTCTGGCTGAGTGGCGCTCCCCCTATGTGAGTACACTCACCACCAGGGGGCAGCTCCTGCATTGAGCATCTGCCTCCTGGTGGTCAGTGCACATCATAGCGACCAGTCATTCTGGTCGTTCTGCTGTAAAAGTCACTTAGGCTTTTATTATATAGATACCTTATGAGTTAGAATATATTATTGCCCTTATTTTTCATGTAAGAAAACCAAGGCTGAGAAAGATTATGTAACTTGTCTATAGTCACAAAGCTAATGCATTATAGAGCCAGGGCCTCCCCTCAGGAAAACCAAATCTAATGCCAATTCTTTACTTTAGTACTCAATTCTTTACTTTTCTGAAAATATATGGTTTTATCAACATAACACTAGCCATAGGCACTGAGATAGTTATTTATTATTTTATTTATTTTAATTACTTTTTTTATTTTTTTCCATTACCATTTATCCCACTCCTCTTTCTCCTCAATCACTATACTGTTGTTCACGTCCTTGAGTTCTTTCTCCTATTTTTTTTCTTTTTTGCTCAATCCCTCCACTCCTCTCTACAACCCCAACCAGCACTGTCTGCTTGTTCTCTTCGAGTCTGTCTCCATTTTGCTTGTTAGTTCAGTTTGTTAGTTAAATTCCATATGTGAGTGAAATCATATGGTACTTGTCTTTGTTTGACTGGCTTATTTCACTTAGCATAATGTCCTCCAGGTCCACTCTTTACTGAGGATTATCATATCACTAAAGTGTTAGTCTAGCTAAAGTCTATATCCATTTCTGATTTATATTGAAATATCCATACAGATTAAAATACTTGTTGAATTAAATGTGTATTTTAAATATAATAGTCACTACATTCATCCATAATCAGAGTAGATTTTAAAATTATATATCTTCATTGATAAGCCATACTTATTTTTCATTTCTGCTCCACATTCTTCAACTATTTTAGCACAGGGTAGGGCAGGTCAACATTTATTATGTCAAAAGTTATCATAAAGCTTATGAAACACACGCTTAAAGATGACATAGACTTAATCATATAATAAAAATAAGAAGGACAATTTCAGTGTTAGGGTACAATTGGAATGCATTTAGAAAGTATTGATGAAACAGGGAAGGTGAGTTTGGCAGGTAATAAAGACAATCTATGACAATAGAAATTGAAGTGATGGAAATATGGTGGCCTGCCCCTATGTCTTCCTAAAGCATTTATGTACACTAAATAAAATGGTCAGGTGATTTTGAGTTAGAAAAAAATTAATAAGCACTTATAAAATTGAAAATGAAATAAAGCATTATTAACATTTCTTAATCGCATATAATCATGCAATTATCACACAACTATCTTAATTTGCTTATTATCCTTATACATATATATTTTACTTACCATTTAATATTTCTGTTAATATTACATATTGTTTAATTTAACTTTGTGTCCTTAATTTCCTTATATTTTCTGCATAATTTATTTTTATGTTACTGTGTCATAATTTTCATGGACATTCTATATTTTGGCATTTGTGTTGTTTATGAAGTTGTACTGAGGAGTGTCATATTTGAATATATAGCAACTTATGACATTCAACTCTTAGAAAAGAAAGATCATATCTTTCTCCTGTTGAAACTTTCCATTGTTTCCAGCTTTCAAAATAAAAGCTAAAGTTCATTCCATGTCTTTTAGCCTTAAGTGGTGTGACTTATGATTGCATCTCCAGCCACTTTCTCTTTGTTCAATGGGTTGCAGTCCCACTGGTCGATTGCTTCTTCATTATTTTTCAATCACATCAAATGCTTCAGGACCTTTACACTTGCTGTGTCCTGAGCCCATGATACTCTTCCTCCAGGCATCTCATGACTTAATTCCTTCACTTGTTGAAGTCTCTTTGCCAATTTTATCATTTCAGGGATTGCTTCATTGCCACCCTTTCTAAACTGGCTTTGTGTCCCATTTTTTTATCTTCTTATTCTTCATTGGTCTTATTTATCTAGATGAAATATCCTAATGTATATTTTCTAATTGATTTTGTCCATCAGCATAATATTAACCCCATTCTAGTAGGGATTTTACCTTTATACTAGAGGCCTGATGCACGCAATTTGTGCAAGAGTAGGCCTTCGCAGCCCCGGCTGCCTCGGCCCTCGCAGCCCTGGCTTCACCTGGAAGGTCGTCTGGATGATCGTTCCACTATTTGGCTGTTCAGTCTATTTGCATATTATGCTTTTATTATTATAGGTTGATTGATCTAACCCTCACAGGTTAAAGATAAACTTTATAAACAATAAGCAAAAATTGATCAAAGATGGATTGATCCAATCCTTATACCAATACCACTGTGGGGGAATTCCCTTTCCCCTGTTATATGCCATCTTCTAGGAAAGCTTGTAGAAGTTGAAGGAGCCAGATTTGAGTTCTTCACTCTTACTACTCCTTGCACTTTATAAAGCACTGTGTCCGTGGGCTTTGGATCTTGATCTACTTATGCAAAGTCATGGTAGCAATGAGGTGTTTGTGATTCATTCAGGCTTTGATACAGCCTGTGAAATGACAGTCCATGCTCCATGACAGCCAAAGGGATTGCTGTCTCCAGGCCTTCTGGAGCTCACCTGATTCCAACCACTTTCAAAGATTTGTAACATCTCTTCTGTGAGACTCCAAAGACACCTCCACTAAACTTCATTTTTTTTTCTTAAAATAGGCAAGTGTGATTCAACCTCAATCTTACCTCAATCTTAGCCTTAATCTGCTTGTCAGTTTCTCCATTAGCTTCAGTCTTATGAAGGTTTATCTTTTTAGGCACCATTATATCTAATAAGGGCAGTAATGTAAGACTAAGGTATGCCATTTAGATTTAATGTTAATAGCTCACTAGTCACATAAATGTAGCTATGGGTCCCAGTAACTTGGAATGAATGCCTCCTAAGAGACTTTATATATTGAAATTCTTCCCATCAGCAGCAATTTGAATGTATAATTATTTTTGCAAGTTTGAAATGTTACATCGATTAGTGATTATTGTAAAAAATATTAATTTTATACACAAACACAACTTTTAAGGTTTTTGAGAGATAATATAATGTAAACATTGACAGATAATATGAAAGTTGGAAACTGTAAGATAAATTTAGGATGCTTAAGGCAAGAGATGTTTGCAAAAGTTAAAGTGACAACATAAGGTATTATAATTGATATTAGATGATATTATTTTTTTAATTATTTGGAATAGTAGCATTTACAAAACTACATGCAATAATTTATTGTATTGATTTTTTATTTATTGAATTCCATGTAGACTGTGAGTTATGAAAAAAAGTCCTTTGTGCAATTTTTATATGAGTTAGGAAATAAAATGCACTTGATATCTCAAAATTTTATAAAAATAAAAAACTACAAAAATCAAAATCCATAATACATTAATTTTAATCTAGATATTTAAAAAGACATAAGACATAAAATATAGATAGTGGGATAATTAAGCTATTTTCCAATTTTTTTGAACTACTGATTTCAGCTGACTACAAACATCACAAATTTTTAATATATTTAATTCAGGAAGAACTTAAATTGTTAACAATTGCTGACTATTTGTGAACTAAGTTTTTTTAAATTTGAGGAGTAAAATTGTAATAATAAAATGGCATTATAATTAAATTTTCTCAAAGAGATTTTAGATTTTTTGTTTAATTCAAAGGTGATTTCATAAGAAAGTATTCATATTTAGACAAATATTAATTTCAGCACATAGCAATTTTTTAATTAGCCAAAATATGTGAAACAATTCACCTTCAGCTTAAATACCTGGCTAAATATTCACAAGCATAGGTAATGCTAATAGCCACACTTAAGGAATATTTCGAACTTTCCTTTTTTATTTCTTTCTACAAAATACTGCATGAAGATGTCTTAAATATAAAATAACTGAACCATTTTTATGACAGACATTTTTGTGGCTCTTGATATAATATAAAGGGTAATATTGTTTTCCAAATGGTGCATATTATATGCTACCTTTAGTGTGTGATGTTCCAGCAGCTACACTACCACACTGCCAGCATTCAGCATTACCATTTATCCATTTATGTGTTTGCCTAGTAGCTAATTTAGTAAGTTCATTAAAATATCATCAATGTTGTTTTATTTTATGTTTCTTTATTAGCAAGAACAAATGTATATTCAGTATTATCCTATATAATAAAAGGCTAATATGCAAATAGACCGAACGGCAGAACAACCAAACAATCAAACAACCGGTTGCTATGACGTGTGCTGATCACCAGGGGCCGAGTGTGGAACATGGCAGATGTTGGCCGTGGCGGGATGGTGGAGCAGGTGAGTGGGGGTGCCAGACCAAGACTGGTTGCTGGTCGCTCTCATCAGGGAGAGTATCTGGTGGTTACTGAAAATTCTCTGCTCCTGCACGCCATGGACTCACCCGGTTCTCACATCTGCTGCCAGTGCCAGCCCTGCTCGCACCCGCTGCCGGCACCTGGCCCCAATCGCTCCATGAGGCTTCCGGCAGACAGGGAATCGGGATCTGTGGTGGGAGGAGCTAGGCAGGGGCACAGAAGATGGGCCGAGACCTGCCCCTGTGCCCACCACTGCCTTGAGGCCCGCAGTTCCTTTCAAGGTGCACAAATTTGTGCACTGGGCCCCTAGTATGATATAATTCTTGAAAACTTAGGAATATATAATCCTAAAAATTAGATGTTTAAAATTTATGTCCTCAATTGATATTTTTCTGATTGACTAAACATACTAAAATTCAATGTTTTATAACTTTTCTTTCTCCTGCTGTGTCTTTTATATTTTGTTACCTTTTATTTTGATTCAAATTTCATTTTTCTACTTTTTCAAAACTATTAGTTAAAAATATTCAGTTATATGTCGCCTGAGTTGGCTTATCTTATACAGGATGTCCCCCAAAAATGTATACACACTTTAAAAGCTGAAGAAAGCTCAATTTTGAAAATGAAATATATTTTAATAAACACTACGCTTTTATAATTATTCAAAGTGTGTGTATACATTTTTGGGGACACCCTATATTTTCTCAGATATAATAAATGCTCTTCTAAGATATATATGTATATATTCAAATTTATATCATTGTTCTTTATCTCTGCCAACTAAAAGAGTCTACGAGAGATAATTGATGAGCTCACCTGAGACTGTTATGTAACTAGAAAGCGTGTCATTGTTGTTGACCCAACCAGTATTCCATAGATCCATATCATCTGTGAAGTTAAAACTAGTCAACTTAATATCATGTTGTATCTTAGTAACCATGCTAAGCCTACAAATTTCACACAAACAGCAACAAGTCCCCAAAATAGTAAATTATTTTCAAAAGTCAGTGTGTCTCTGAAATATCACCAGAGTTTGGTTTCATGGGACTTCGATTGTGTATGTTGTAGAAAATGTCCAAGTGTAGTAAACTAGAAAGGACATGAAAAATTGCACCTTTTAACATTAAGAGAGCCATTAGATGTATTATTGAAAATGTACAATTTAGATCAGTAGTCAGCACGTTTTTTTCTATAAAGAACCGGATGTGAAATATTTTAAGTTTTGTTTGCCAAGAGGACAATATAAGTACATTTTCAGTGGGTGTTTTCACATGAAAAGAGAAAAAAATATTTTTTACAAATCTTTAATTGACAAAATTCAAAATACAATAATGTTTTCCATTAGTTTCCTCCTTATGTCATAACACACTATCTCATCTATAATATTAAAGGTGTAATATGCTAATTAGACCAGATATCCTTCCAGATATCCTTCCGTCCTTCCGGATAAAGCCAGGGCTGCGATGGAAGCCGGGGTCTCAGGTGCCAGAGGGAAGCCGGGGCCGGCTGCCAGGGTAAGGAAGGCCGGCTGTTGCACAAACTTCGTGCATTAGACCTCCAGTATTATCATACTGAAACACCTGCTTATTTCCTCACCAGGTTGTTCATCTGTTTCTCTGCCCTGAGTTTTAGGGCCAACAGCAAAACTTTGAGTATCAGCAAGACAATGTTCCTTTCTGAAAACTCTAGTGGAGAAATCTTCCAGGTCAATCAGGGTGTTGATAGAAATTAGTTTCATGTGATTGTTGAATAGAGGTCCCCATTTTCTTTCCATCTGCAGGCACTTTGGGTTTATTCTCAGCTACTAGAGACCCTGCTGTCAATCTTTGGCTCAAGTGTCCCTTCTTCCATCTTCAAATCCACCAATAAATGGCAAATTAAGTCCCTCTTATACTTAAAAATTTCTCTGACCTTCCCTATCATTCTTAGCTTACAAAACTTACTAAAATAAGAATGAATAATAGTTTATAGATCCATGATCTGGAATATTGTATAGGCATTGGAAATTCTGTTGATGAGTATTTAATCATATGAAATGTCTACAATATGTAAACTAAAATGAATGATAAAATAGCATGTACTATTTTTCTAGTTTTATGAACAAAAATATTTGTGATACAAATTGATAGGTTGATATCTCTATATTTATATAAACCGAAAAATATATAATGCATTGATAACAATAGCCATCTCTGATACAGAGGGACAGGTTAAGTTAGTGTATTTTTCTTATTCTTTTCTGTATTTGATAAGCATTTGTAGTGAATTTTTTTCAGAAATCAGGAAAAAGAATTAAATGCTATAAAATAGTTCAGATTCAAAATATGGCATTTTTTCACTATTAATTGCCTTACATGTATAAGTAACATAGGGGATATCAAAATAGGACGATGTCTTCCACAGCAACTGTACTAACCAGCTAAACATGTAAAGACCAGACCATTATTAAACCCAACCAACAACACTACCCTGATTAAACAACAATAGGATTTGTTTTAACCATCTTGTATGGATGGTCCTGTGCTAATTTTTACACCTCAGTTACCAAACCACTATAAAACCACCTTGCAAGTACCATAATCTCTGTATTGTAGAATCTTTTGTTTTCTTCTTACTATGAAACATGTTTTTTTAATGTATGAAAATATAAATGAAAGCATGTTTCTTTGAACTGACAGAAAAAAATTACTCCACTCTTAAAGCCGAGGATTCCTAACTCAGCCAGCCATCTACTTTGGATCTGTAGCAATCAGATGATTATTTTCCACCTGGGAACCCAAAAAGTCCCTGGTTCAGTTCCCTATCAGGGCACATACCAAGGTTTCAGGTTTGATCCCCAGGTATAGGAGGCAACAGAGCAATGTTTCTCTCTCACATTGATCTTTCTCTCCCAGATTGATGTTTCTCTCTCTCTTCCTCTCCCTTCCTCCCTCTAAAATCAATAAAACATATTTTACAAAAGAAAGCCAACAAAATAAAAACAATAAAAAACAATATTCTTGAAGAAAGACAAAAGTGAGAAAAGTAATACCATGAAAAAAAGTTTACCACACATGTGGGGATGGTTGGCAGGTGCTCAGAACTATGCACATGAAATTTGCGGGGAGGTCCATTTTGAAGATTAAGAATTAGAAAAGCTCATTGGTTAAACTGCAGACATGGGGTAGTTCGTTCTCTAAGACGCAGAATAAGCTACAAAACAAGAAATAGGTTATTTGCATAAACACACTTTATTATGTTGGGATGAATTTGTGTATATTGTATACACACTAAACAATGTTGCTGTGCAACCGATGTTGTAGGAAATAAATAGACAAGAAACAAACTGGAAGGTGTCACATGAAAACAAAATGGGTGAAGACCTTCAAAGTAGTTGTAAACAATATGTTATAACTATTAAGTCCATGAAATCAATTTCTGTAGATTTACTTGTGAAGAAACTGGTAAATTTTCTCAGAGAAAATATCAGAACGTGAAGAGATTAAATTGAATATAAAACTTTCTGTGATTATGGAACAGAGTCCTCATTTTCTTGCCCACCTCAGGTCAACTACAGGTCATACCTGTAGTTCCCTTGAGAAGGAAGAACTGAGTTGTGATTTGTTCTATTGTACTATACTAGGACCACATTATTTGAGTTGGTATCTTGTGAAAATGCATAATATTTTGATTCTGGACCAATAGTTGGTTCATTTTTAAAAATTAATTAATTTTATTTTTATTGAATGTATTGGGGTGACATTGTTTAGTAAAATTATATAGGTTTCAGATGTACAATTCTAGAATACATCATCTGTATATTGTGTTGTGTGTTCATCCCCAGTGAAGTCCCCTTTCATCATTATTTACTCCCCATACTGTCCTTTACTTACCGCCATCCCCTTTCCCTCTGATAACCACCATACTATTATCTATGCCTTAGCTTCCCCCCCTTAATCCCTTCACCTTAATTACCAGCCCAGTAACCTCCTCCACTGACAGCTCTCAGTCTGTTCTCTCTATCTGTATCTATGAATCTGCTTCTATTTTGTTTGCTAGTTTATCTTGTTCATTAGATTCCACGTATAAGTGAAATCACATGGTACTTGTCTTTCTCTGACTGGCTTATTTCACTTAGCATAAGTTCATTTTAAAATATGTCATATTTAGTCTTCAGTTATTCAGACTCAAGCGAAGGGTTCAATATTCAGGTCGGGATTTGCAACAGGCAGACAGAGAGGTACCTGTAGGAGAGAAAGACTTGACATTTTGGCATCTTCTTGTTAAAAAAGGTTCAAGTAAAACCTTTACTAGTTAAGGAACTTCTAAAGTTTGTATAAGCTTGTCTGCAGTCCAGAAAAGTGCCTGGGGTTGAGGTCAGACAATGCCTTGAAGGGAGAAAGGTGATGCTAATGGGTTGCTTGGAGGGGACAAAGATATCTACCTTTTCTCAATATTTTGCCTAAGGCCATCTGGTCCTGCCATTCAAAATCATCCTTTCTGTCATTTTGGCATTTGTGGTACACTGAAGAACCCAGATGTAAGCTGGCGGGTAAATTTTGAATATTATACCTGACACTTTGTTTTAACTGGCAGGTAAATTTTGAATATTATACCTAACAAAATAAACAAATAAATAATTTATTCTTGCCAGATATTATAATCAAATATCAAGTAGCAAATGTAAATATATAACATTTATTTTAAAATGAAATTTGCTCTAGCTCAATTGAATACAATTCAGGAATATACTTCATCTTGTGTAACCATGATTTTTTTCAACTTCCAGGTTTCATTTGGAGAAATAAAACTTTGATTTATGTCTCTATATACTCTCCTTTGAGACAATCCAAAAATAAAAGTGCATCCTTAACATTAAATTCCATGCTTTTAGCTGCAGCAGAGATTTTTCCCCATTTCAATGTAGGTTTTGTATGAACATGTGCAATAAAAAAGCTAATAAACGTAATAAATGGTTCAATTGCATGACTGCACCTGCGTGTTACCTTTATCCTCATTATCCATTTCCTCAAACATTGTCCATTTCTTTATCATTGTCATAGAACCCTATTGTAAGTCTAATAAATATTGCAATAAAAATAAATATTCTGAGAAAATATTACAGTGCAAACTGAAAATAGGTTTATTGTAGATGTCTGCACGTTTTTATTCTGCCAAATGCAAGTGTGCGGACATTCTCCTGTTCACGTTAGATCTCCCACAGGAATAAGACCAACATTCTTATTTCTTATGAGCTTCATCCAAATATATATTTGACTGGCTCGATGCCAGCGAATTTTTTTTTCTTCTCAATGGGATTGTTGAAAACTGA
>NW_005354010.1:250430-253209 GCF_000412655.1 Myotis brandtii
TTCTGAAAAAAACCCTCTGAAAGGATGTCTGCATGCTCAAAATAAAATAGAAGATTAAGTTGTTATTCTCACAATGCAGACATCAAAAACATTTTTTCTGACTTTCTATAGATATTGGCAAACCATATTTTACTTAAAACTTTTGAATAATAGATATATTTCCAAACTGATGTACATGTGTGGACTCAAAATTCCGGTATGCTTAGAAAGGCAAAAATTTCCAATGACACTTAGCACTAAAGCTGTGTATCAGGCATTGGCAAGACATGACAAATAACAGACGCACCTCCTCATATCTTACTAGCTTTAGTAAGAATATTTTAGATCCTTTTAGCTCAAGACAATTTTAAAACAAATCCACCATCTAGTTAGCCAATGCAACACTATGTTTTCATTTAGTTTTACATGGGGCCGTTGGCAGCTGAATAATAGTATACTCATTAATGCTTTTGACAGTTCATACTGTCAGTCAGGTAAGATTTTCACTAGCTGCTTAAACGGCATGAGCAATGCACAGTGATGAAGAGGTGATCCCAGACTGACAGATCATTTTGGAGAGCTTGCGTAGACTCTTTTTACTCTTTCCTGCTTTCCAAAAAAGGAATTGAATTGAATTGATAAATTGATGAAAATCTTAACTAGATCTTATCTGGTTCTACCAATAACCAATAGGGCACACTTACACTCTATATGTAGCATATATAAACATGAGGTTTAGTGTTTAGATTGTCTTGTGTAGAGAACAGGGTTGTTGTGTTTTTTTTTTTCCTTTACAACATATTTTGTTCTGTTAACTAGAAACAGAACACCAAACAGCCAGACAACTTTAAGAATCTTAAAAGTAGGGAGGCGATGTCCGTTCCTTTATATGTAGTGAATAGTTTGTATATAGTAAAATTTCAAGCAAGGTGTATATAGAAATGTTCCACCATGTAAGTTTTATTTTCTTCCTACTCTAAGAGGTGACAACTCAATCTACCCATTTAAAAACTACTTATCTCCTTCAGGATAAAAACTACTTATTTCCTTCAGGATATCGTTAAATTTTTCATTTATAAAAAAAGTAGCCATCTATTTAGGGCATGCTAAGTACTAGCCCTTATGCTGAGCACTGAACAAATGTGAATTTTTGCTTGACTTGATAACGCCACAACTTTATTTTCCTCAATTTTCAGATGATAATATTTGTGCTTACACAAATTAAGTGACTTGACCAAATTTATAAAAATAGTACGTGGTAGGCACAGAACAAGAACCATTGCTGTCCGGATCCCATAATATCACTATGCCTCCTGAGGGCATCTTTAGACATGGTGGAATCCATTTGTTTATTTTAAAAATTTTAAATATATCTACACTAATAAAAGAGAAACATGGTAATTGGCGTACGACCGCTACCCTTTTCATTGGCTAATCAGTGAGTATATGCAAATTAACTGTCAGCCAAGATGGCGGCCGGCAGCCAGGCACTGAAGCGAGCACGAGGCTTGCCTCTCCCCCCCCCGAGGGCACAAATTTTTGTGCACCGGGCCTCTAGTATATATATATTGTTTCAGAGATGAAAGGGGGACAGAGTGATAGAACCATCAATGATGAGAGAGAATAATTGATCTGCTGTCTCCACTATACCCCCTACTGGGGATTGAGCCTGCAACCTGGGCATATGTCTGTTCAGGAATCGAGTCCTAACCTGGAATCAAACCATGGTCTCCTTGTTCCTAGGTGGACGCTCAACCAGTGAACCACACCAGCCAGGCTGTTTCTTTAATTTCTTGAGTGAATGCTCATTTTGAATGGTTTAGAGGCTATTGATTTTTTGTTCCCTTTGGTTCCTTTGTCCATCCCAACTGTGTATTTCTATGTTTCAGTTCCCTTTTCATTTACTAAGTTAGAATACAGCCCTAATTGTAATAAAGTAGACTACATCTACTTTACAATGTAAATGGAAACCTTATAAATACGTCTGACTTTAAATGATTCAAACAATGAAATATAGTTCATTAGCTAAATACTATGCAAAATTTATTACTAGATTGATGCCTGTCCTGAGAACATTTTTTAGAGCAAATTACCCACCAGAATTTTATTTAATGACTCTAATAAAATTTTCTAGAATAAGTTATGGTTTCTCCAGAATAGTTAGAGAATGTAATGACCTATGCTATTAAATATTTAAGTTAATTTGGAGAGATAATTCCTATATGTAGATTAATTATTTTTGTTTAACCTTTTGTATAAGTAGATATCCTATATAATAAAACCCTAATATGCAAATCAACCAAACAGTGGAATGACCAGTGGAACGACCGTTCGCTATGATGTGCACAGACCACCAGGAGGCAGACGCTCAACACAGGAGCTGCCCCTGGTCAGGCCCGGGGAGTGGGTGGTGCCAGGCTGCCAGCCAAGGCCAGTGCCAGCAGGGGCCCCCCCGATTGCCCCACCGGCCGGTCTTCCCACAGATGACCCTGATCACTGGCCAGGCCTAGGGATCCTACCCTATATATTGGGGACAGACTCTTAGATTTAAAAATTAAAACCTGACAAGGTTACTCTAACATTGAAAAAACAGGATGATGAAGAGATGCCATGCATGGACTCTAGCTTGCACATTTTGTGGTCAGCCCTGATTCTGACACTTAAAACTGTGTGACAAAGCCAATTACTTAGCTTCTCTCTGCTTCAGTTTTTCCACCCAAAAGATGGGGAAAATGGTACTACCGCCTCAGAAGGATCATGTTATGTACTACTTTTTATAATCAGGGCAAAAAAATGTAGC
>NW_005354010.1:253738-294118 GCF_000412655.1 Myotis brandtii
GGAGAGGGCCCAGGCCGGGCTGAGGGCCCCCCCCTTCCCCTCCCCGAGTGCACAAATTTTTGTGCACCGGGCCCCTAGTATAAAATAATTATACTTTTATGAAACATATAAGTTAGTAAATAATAATACTTCCAGTAGATACTTCTATTACTATAATCAGAACAAATATAAGTATAATGGAATAATTTCAATGTGTTTGGAACAATGTCTCCAAAATAGCATTTTGAAAAGTTATTTCCTTACAGGGGGACCTGAAAGCATGAGTCCCATAATCACATACATTGGTGATGTATCTATACTGTAATACCCTGGAAATTTTTAAAGTGTTAGTTTATTTAATGTCCAATAAATGTTATAATAAAGGAACCCCTCCCTTTAACTTTATAAATTTATTTTACATGCAAAGTTGACCAAAGTAACTATTTTTTCTACTCTTAAAGTCTAACAGCTAGCTTTCCCAGTAACTCAGTATAACAATTGTTCAAGATGTTAATTCCTTAAACCAAAAGTTCTTAATATTACTTTATGTAAATGTACCTGTTTCTTTATGTAAATATTATAACTTTTATCAATAGCTTATATTTAGGTTGCTGTTATTTGTATTTGTAGTTTTGATACCAGAACTTTACAGTTTTATTAAAAAAGGATATAAATGTTTTTTGAAAATATCCCAGTTTTTGTAATATCATCATGTCTAAGTTTCAGTATGGCACTTTCAATAATAGATAACAGTGTTTAAGGTGAAAATAAAAATAATATGAAAATTTATTTTTTATAATTTTGACATTTTTCTTAAGGCACAGATTGAAAATATCATGAGCCTTGCGTTAGTTATTTCATATCACTGAATCTCATTTTATAAATCTTTAAATTGGTTATTAAGAAGAAATTTAGACACAAACACACACAGAGGGAAGACAATTTGAGGACATGCAAGAAGATAACCATCAATAGTCTAAATAGTGATAAAAGATAACCAACACTTTCAACACCTTTACCTAGAACTGTGAGAAAGGAAAGCTCTGTTATTTAAGACACCCAGACTGTGTACTTTGTTATGATAACCCTAGTTAAACTCATACAACCCATGGCATTCAACATATAATGGTCACTTTGGGCAATGTCTATATACCACAAAATCCTATCATCTATGTCTCTGTTTAAATGTTGTGAGGGAACTAGGTGGTAGACAGACTTGTTCTCAATTTTCTGTTTCATTTATCTGCAGAAGGAAACAGTCTATGTTCCTTGGTTTCTGTAAAAACTACTCAGTAGCATCTGAGATGATTTCAAGGTTAACATGGCAATATCACCAACAATCCAAAATTATGTCTCATAAATAGAAAAGATAAGGATAAAATTTTATTTTATAACTATTATAAAACATTATCTTTTACGTTCGAATAGCTTTATGTTTCTTTTCTCTACTACAAATTCATTCACGGGTTGTTGTGAGGACTGAAGATATGTGAAGTTGGTGATATGTGAAGTGTTGATAATACATGCCCAAAGAATAAATCAATCAATAAATAGTTTATTGACTAACTATATAAGACATGCCTTGTCAGTTAATAATATTTTTGTAATAAAATGATATTTAAATTAGCATTGAAGGATGCACAGGAGATGTCCTAGAAGAAAAAACATTGTACATAGTGATAATTCCACAGCAGGAAATGAAAAGTGCATAGATATTAAGAAACTATGAGAAGTTAAGGGTATATTGTTCATAAAAGTGTTGTTGATTGTATTAAACTGTTCATGCTGGCATAATAAAATACTATAGACTAGGTGGCTTAAACATCAGAAATCTATTTCTCACAGTTCTGGAGACTGAAAGTCCAAAATGGGTCTTGGCCAATTTAGTTCCTGGTGAGATATATTTTCCCTGTCCTCACATGACAGAGAAAGGAAGCTCCGGCATCTCTGCCTTTTATAATAAGGGCACTAGCCCTGTAAGTTTGGGGCACCACCCTTATGGCCTCATTAACCTTTATCACTTCACAGGACATGTGCCACATAAAGTCACACTGAGGGCTAGAGTTTCAATAGGAATTTGGAGGACACAATTCAATTCATAGTACTCCACCTCTGACCCTTCAAATTTCAATTTCTTCTTAAATGCAAAGTACATTCATTCCATCCCAAAATCCCAAAAGTATTAACTCATTTCAAGATCAATTCTCAAGTTCAAAGTCTCATTTAATGTCAATTAAATCAGATATGGGTGAGGCTCAAGTTACAGTAAGTCTAGAAACAATAGTCCTCTCCAGTTAGGAGCTTAGAAATCAGGTAAATTATGTTTTGCCAAAATACAATGGTAGAAAAGGCATAAGGTAGACATTTTTCTTCCAAAAGGTAGAGGTGATGTGTCCCAAGCAAGTCCAAACTTAGTAAGGAAAATGCCATGGGGAAGTCCTATATCCTAAGTGTGATATAGGATAACAACCTTTAACTTATATTTAGCTTGTTTGCAAAATAAGTTAACATTTGAGAAAAAAGGCAATTTAATAAGTCCTTAACAATAGCTGAAGCTGAATGTAATAGTATCACATACTTACAATATGAAAGGCAGCACGGAGGCCTCTGAAAATCTATCTTAATGGAATAATTGTCTGATTACTACCAAACAAGACTTGAGTAGGTTGGGCCAGCATATTCTGGATCCAGTGGAGAATCAAGTAGCTACTTCCCAAGCTGGAACCTCCTGTAACTTCTCTAATTTTTGCAGTTTCTTGTTACCAGTGATCCTGAGACATAGAAAATGTGTAGCTTCTGAGACACAGAATGAGGTTGAGAGCGGGTGGCAATACAAATCATTAGATGGATATGTAAATGTGCACGTAATGCAAGAGACAAAAGTGCAAGATAAAGCAAGGGAAAACTGCCTCAAGTTGGAGCTATGATAAGTTGAGTAGAAATAAGCCAAGAAAGGGACAACAAATATCTGACAGCAGGAAGAGATGAGGGAAAGCTAGACAAAAAGGATAGGCAGGGCGATAGGAGGAAATGCTCCACAATTCAACTTAATTCTGTGACATGCCATGCCTCTGGATTGGTGATTTCTCCCACTGGGGGTCAGACAGAGCTCTTAATGTGTTAGCTTAAAAGTGCAACCAGACACGTAGAAACCTGACCCTGTCGCAGGACTCTTTTCTGTTTTCCTGGCTTGCCAACTGTCCTCAAAAGCTGTGGCTCTTTATCGCTCATGGCTCCTCTAGTTTCTCCTGTTCTGCCTTGCAAGACAGCTGGGCCCCTGTCTAATCTGTCTGGCCAGCCAGACTCTGCTCTGTGACCTGGACCCTTCTGTTCATTAGTGACAATTTACCAGCAATACAGCCAATGTCCACCACTTACCAATGCTTCCTTCACATTGAACTTGGCATATTTTATGAGAAGATACATTTTTAATTGTTAATAATCATGAAACTTTTTATTATGCACAAGAATAATGCACACCCATAAGATGGCATTACATATTACACACAGTGCAAGACTAAGCAAGCATATACTCTAAAGTGTGCTTATCGATCCCCAGGCACAATGTGTTGCAAAAACTGCTGCTGCTTTATTCTAGGATCCCTGGCCTCAGACATGTGTGTAAGGTCAAAGGGAAAAGGAGGGAGAGAGGAACAGAACCACGTGCAGCAAACCCTGTAGCATGCATTTTGTTTCACAGGGAGGGGGACATCAGCCAGCATTCCCTATTCCATATCTCCCTTCACTTCAACTTGGATTATCTCCCCAAAGGACATTTACAAATATCATGCCCTTGGCCTTAAATCCTTGAACTCTTCCTATCCATATTCACATTTCTAACCAATATCTCCCTAGGGAGAACTTCTCACCTGCAAAGGTTTTTCATATACCGCTTCCCACCCTAACTGGCCCCCAGGTATGGTCCCTCTTTCATTTCCCCTCATAATTGTTGTGGCCACCTCTATCATAATCCTTAGAATGTTTTTGTGATTATTATATAGTTACCTGTTGGATTACCCAAGTTATGGTTAATCTCTAAGCATCTGCGGAAGAGGAGGCCTTCTATAAAAATTTGCTGATTAAAGAAGTGAATAAAATAAACTAGCCCATAAAAAAGACAGTGTAACAATTATTTTATTCTGGTTCCTAATAATAAATAAGTTAGCATGGCATATTTTTTAAAATATATTTTTATTTATTTCAGAGAGGTATGGAGGGGGAGATAGAAACATCAATGATGAGAGAGAATTATTGATTGGATGCCTCCTGCAAACCCCCTACTGGGGATGGAGTCCACAACCCAGGCATGTGCCCTTGACCGGAATCAAACCTGAGACCCTTCAGTCCGCAGGTGACCTTTCTATCCACTGAGCAAAACTGGCTAGGACTAGAGTGGCATAATTTAACAGATTAATGTATTAATGTGTCATTGCATATTTATATGAAGACTAATATTGTTTAACTCCAAAACCATAAGAGATTTGTAGGGTAACTGAAATAAAAAATGCTAATAAACAAGTACAATTAAACAAAAATCAAATAATCATGTCTCACTGGTAAAACACTGTTATTGTTCATCTCTATTTTTTGTTTGTTTAAATAAATTTGTAAACTGTTTTAAGCAGGGCGATTTCTTTCTTATTAAAATAATTTAACAAAATTTTGCGTAGAGCCCATTATACAATAGAATAGTCATAAACCTATCTGGTACCCTACATACATATTCTTTCAGTTCTCCACCTCATGAAGGCCCCTGAGACTTGTAGTGAAAACCAAGGGCTTCATCCAACACAATTGAAAAATAAACACCTATAATCTCTAAGGTCCTTTCTCATTCTCCATAGCTTTGAATCAAGAAAACTGCATTTTGTCAAAGGCAAATGTTAAATTGTTTACATATTGTATTGCCCATCTATATTTCCAATGTTTTATTTTACTATTCTAAATAGTTAAGGGCATCTTACTGGCAAGAATATAAATGGTAAAGTCAGTTTTCTTAGTTTATCTATGCCCACACAAGTCTGTACAACTGATCACCCAGTAGCAAATACCAGCAATAGACAACATTTCTCAAAGAACTAAAATAATGTTCTAGAATATATCCTCAAAACTTCATCCCATACCTGTGAAAAATACTTAGCCATACTAATGCTTAAAAAAAGCCTAAAATATGTTAAATATTAAAATGCATTTCCCATGTCACATCCAATCTAATTTCAGCGTTCATAAGCTGGACGCTGTCTATTATGGGGTGCTTATAGCAAAGTTGCCAGGTACTTCCATTCATTTTTATAGCTATTTTCAGTGTACTTTAATCACCTGAAGCACAGAACAATATGTCTGTGAAATGGAGTCAAATTTTGCATATACAGCCCCTTACAATATTCAAAATCATCAAACTTTGAAGCTCGTAGGGTTCATGTTGGAAACATACTAGGATAAATGTGTTTGGAGCTTTACCAAATTCAATAACTTTCAAAATGCTGTTTGAAACATTTGTTAAAGTCATAATGTGTGTAGGCATGCACATTCTTAAAATATATAGCAATGTTTTGTATTTATTGGATGTACAGAGAGATCAAAGCCTTTGTCATAAATGTTCTCAATAACACTCTTCGTGTTTGAAGCACTTTTTTGAGGTAGAAGTCCTAGCTTTCCTGTTGTTTTCTTTTTTTTCCTTTTAAGAGCATAAAACCACTTGCAAAAAGATTGACCTATGTTAATAGCATATTTAGAAACTTAACCAGTGCTTCTTAACATTAAATTTTACATGTAAGGCTTTGATATAAACCATGTTTAAAATATTGAAGCTATTGTCTTACTTTATGAATGCAGTCTGCCAACATTTATTGCACACCTCCCCTGTGAAGAATATTGTAGTAAGTATAAAGCTTGCCAGAATATTAAATTTGCAGTTCAGTTTTCAGAATGTTTTAGCAAAATCTTCATTTTTCTTCCCAAATTTCACACTATGATTAGTAAATATCTTTATATACATTATGCATTATGGAATATATAAAACTTCACTGAGCTGAGAGTTTAAGTTCAATATTCCACACATTTTTGTTTGATGACTGTGTGTTGTAAAGAATGAAATTCCAGGTCATAGTTGACTAAAAACCACACTGCCGAATGTTTAACACATAGGGTGTTAGTCCCTGTACAACGTAAAAAATTGAAAATCTTGACAATTTAGCCTTTATTTTATCCAAGATAATTAACTAAAAGTTTCCCCAAAGCTTTTAAACTGTCAGTGTTTCAGATGTGTAGAACCAATGAGAATGCATTAGCACAAAGCCAAGTCAGAGATCTATCCTCAAAACAATAGTTGATCTACCATAAGGTCATTGCAGATATTAAGATCTTGTATTAAAGGTCTATATGAATAATGAATGTTTATAGTCACAAGACATTCTGTATAATGGGGTAAAGGGTATTTCTTATATTTTGCATCAATTAATTCTGATTCATTCTGTTGTCTATGGAAAAAGTGTTGAAACGCCTTATATAAATAAATAAAGGTCAGGCTCCTTTATTCCACCCCATGACCTCCCACCAAAGAGGAAGTTAGGTGCATGTGCATATTGAAAAGAACATGGTTGGAAACCAAAGGCAGGACTTCTCCAAGTTTTGGCTAAAAGAGAGAATTTGGTTTTGAATTGTTTTGTGTAGCTCCCATTTAACCAGAAACAACTCTTGCTCAAAGACCAAAGGTGAGACATAGCAAGTTGGAAGTTTGAAACGAGACGTTCTGATAAAGATATTTCAAGCACCAAATATGGAATCTCAGACCATTTGCACTTAATGGCTTTTTGTCAGAGAAGGAAAATTTCAGTCTAGTAGAATAGTTAAGAAATGTTCATTGAATTGGTATGAATATTTATTTAAAATACTCTACAGATATCCTGCATTTAATTATATTTTAGGAGAAAAAGGAGAATCTCACAGAAGTCATAAGCGGTTGTTGAAATGTCCCACAGTGGAGTGTGTGCCTCTGCTGAGAAATGAAAGTTATATGACGTGCTACCTTTTCATCTGTTGCATGTCTTTACCAGCTGTGAAGACATGTCAGATGCCATTATTCTGTGAATTTTACTCTTTCTCAATTGCTAACCTCTTGTTGACAGTAATCAGGACTTGATGGAGGGGCCTATGCAGGTGATATATGATAGTTAGTGCTAGTGTGATGTAGTATGTGACAGTTTTAGTATTACATCCTGTAGGATGATACATCATCAAATAATATTTCAGATGATTCTTAGTCTTTCAGCAGAAATGTAATTGTTACTCATCTAATAATATTTCCAGATGGCATAGAGGTATGGGCTAAAAATAAAAACTAGGATAAAAAAGTGAAGCCAAAGCAAAACGTGAAATAAAGAAAATTACCAGGGTTTATGCAGAAGTGGAAAACTCCTTTCAAAACAAGGGTGGCAGAAGATTGGTCATAGTGAACAGGTAAGCAAAAAGAAACAGGTTTAGGTTTGTGGGGTAACGTATTGATACAATGGATGGATAATCTCAAATGATTCCCTTGCAAGGTTTGTTTCTAAAAGGCAAGCATTGCAATAAAAGTAAATAATGTTTTTCTTCATAAATTTCAGGATGGGGTACCCGATTTGTGTAAATGACATTGCTGCAGATGGCATCTTATGATTAATGTCCAAATACTGCGATATACTATTCTATTGTTTTCCACAAATTTTGGTATGTTAAAGAGCAAAATTCAGATGATTTGTTATCAAAATTCACATTTGTCATTGTGAAATAGCATATATTTTTATTAACTGGCAATTCAACTCGAATAGAGCATATCAATATATTTTTTTATTTATTCACCAGCTTACTAACTCTTTTGGAAGATTCAGTGCATGGGCACAACCTTCAATAATAGAGGGCACGGCCTTTTAAAGTATTAAACCCTCCGTAATTACAGTGCTGCCTTGATAACCAAGCATATGACACCTAAAAGATTCATTTTCCAAACTTAAAAGCAAAGCTTAACAAGCAAATATTCTATGACACATTCTGAATTACTAATCAGTGAAATAATTTTTTCATGTTTTGAAGAATAAAAATAGTGAAGAAAAAATATCCTAAAATTTTTACAATCTCCAGAGTAAAAATATATTTACATTGAGACTTTCATAACTTACTTCTAATGTTTATACTACATGACTAAAGAGAACTTATTTCTTACAAATTGACAGAATTATTATTTTTTTAAATCCTCACCTGAGGACATGTTTCCATTGATTTTTAGGGAGAGTAGGAGAGAGAGGGAAAGACAGAGAGAAATCTCGATGTGAAAGAAACATATCAATTGGTTGCCTCCTGCATGAGCCCTGACCAGGGCCTGTCCGGGGAGGAGCTGCAACCTAGGTACATGCCCTTGACCGGAATTGAACCTGAGATCCTTCAGACGGCAGGCTGATGCTCTATTCACTGAGCCAAACCAGCTAGGGTAAATTGACAGACTTTTTATTTCATTTCTTGGGAGACAGACTCTCCTTGCTATTGTTTTTTGTTGTTGGTGGTGGTGGTGTGTTTTTTTGTTTGTTTGTTTTCTCAACCCTGTGAAACAGGGCAATCACAGGTCTGAGACACCAACTCTAGATAATCCTCATAAAAAAAACAGAGCGATAACTCAAAATTCTTATCATTCAGATGGGAAATAAAACTTATGAATATATAGTTTGACAAAATTTTTTTATTTAGGTATTTTTATCAATACTTACCAATCCAGCATTATTCATGTTTACTAGTATGTTTCTACTTGACACCAGTTTCAGAGTAATCCTGGACTATGAGTAGCTTCAAAACATTATACATAGTATTTTTGTTTCCACCTTAAAAATATACAACTAACATTGCTATCTTAGTTGCTATTTCATTCAAACTGGCTTCCAAAGACTTGTGTTCTACTTTTTCCAAAGTATTTATCTATAGTCACTCAATAGAAAGGAGTCAATTCAATCTAGCATTTTGACTTTAGGTTATACATATATCTACTGATAATTAGTATCAAGAGAATCATTTTGGAATTCCAATTTTAGCCATTTTTTTTCACTTGAAATTTACAGCAGAAATAATGCTAGAGGGTAATTTCAACTTGCAACTATTTTCTGAAAGACAGTATAACATTTTCACATGTCCAAGAGTAAAAATATATATGCAGAAAAACCAGATCTTAGCCCAATTAAGAATATATGGATTGATAAACTTTTATTTAAGAATGTACAAATATCCAGGGCAGAGAAATTAACCAAAACAAGATCTTCAGCTTCAAAAATAAGAGAGAAGAGAAAGAGACTGAGGGAAAGAGGGAAGGAGGGAAAGAGGGAGGGAAGGAGGAGAAAGAAAGAAAAAAAAGAAGAGAAGGAAGGAAGGAAGGAAGGAAGGAAGGAAGGAAGGAAGGAAGGAAGGAAGGAAGGGAGAATGGAAGGAAGAAAAGGAAAGAAAGAAAGAAAGAAAGAAAAGAAAGAAAGAAAGAAAGAAAGAAAGAAAGAAAGAAAGAAAGAAAGAAAGAAAGAAAGAAAGAAAGAAAGAAAGAAAAGAACTAACATCATTAGACATCAAATATTGAAGTCTAGGAGTTTTATGACTGGGTAAAATTAGTGCCCCTCTTTGGATATTTCAGAATTTCATTCCAGGTGTGAATAACCTCAGAACAGGGAGACTTTCTGCAAAGTACATTAGCTCTAAATTACTAATAAAAAACAGATTTTATTCAAGGGCAGAGTTGGTTTGGGAATTGAAATTCCAAGACCGCACATTATTGTTCACTTAAGGATATTGTGTTAGGTAACAGTAAAGAAAAAGGGAGCAGTGGAAAGGCCAGTAGTCTTAACATCTAACACGAGAGCATGTTCTGAGTGTGAACCATAAAACCCAAAGGGACTGGAGTCTGGATGTCTGCCTGCTTGATCTAATCCCATAATGTAAGAAATGAAAGGCAGTTGACAGAAGCATGTGAATTTGTTTTTGTTTTTTTTTCTAAATTGCGCGCTGTTTTTCAGTTGTTCTGTGAGAGGTACACATAGGCAGATTTACAGGTTGGGCCCCTATGTTTGTTTTCCTCCCCTAAAACAAAACAAAACTAGGATGAATTTTCATCTTCTTTCCTTTATGCTGTGATACTTTTTCTACTAATTTCGCTGTCTTAAACATATTGAAGCAGATGAAAAGCAACACAGTATTTTACTTGATGTAGATTAGGAAACTGTTAATAAAATGAAAAGGAAGCCTTCTTGGAGAGCCTGCATCTACTCCAACACTTGCTTTCTTCTAACCAACCCCATCCAAAAGACCCATGTTTATAACCATTTTTATGACATCATATCTTCTGACCTCATAACCAGAAAAATAATTCTTTGAATTCTGTAAAATACTGATGTCTTAAAGGTATCTTTTTCTAACACATTCCAAGGTGTTTTTTTGTGTGTTGGGTTTTTTTATTTTTTGAAGCACAGAAACTTTACACAGAACTTCAGGAACAGAAGAAATACTGAAACCTCTACAGGTTCTAAGTGTAACCAATGAACTTCTAAGAAAGCCAATTTAAAAATCATTGCATAAAGGTGGGGTGGGGGAAGATGAGCCCCGCAAGGAACATATTGAGGGACTGGGTTTCTTTAGCACTTAAAATAAGGGTTTAATTGTTCCCAGCAATGGGATCTTTTAAAGTTTGTGTATTGACCAAGAATAGGGAGATACAAAATTAAACAAAGGAATGGAATTTCGATGTGAAAAAATGATAGAAATTTCTTCAAAATTCTGCTCTGGAATATGAAAACAAATAAGCAAACAACAAACAAACATACAAAAATGCTTTCAAAACACACAGTTTTGAGTATGGCTTCAAGATAGCATAATACAACAAAAGTAATGCCATCTGTAGGAACCTCTACACTCCTTGATTTTACAGACAGTCTAATAGGGTTATTTATCACCCAGGCACAAGAAATTAGTATATTAGTAATGTATACATTGCCTTTGTTTTTCAACTTCCTCTCTACAATTCTGTCCTCATGGTTCTTTAGAGCAATTATCAAAATTTGGGACCAGGAATCTTTGCATGTTTTTTTTAAACATTCTTAAGCCTTTAAAAATACTTTGAAATAAAAAAAAAATCATTAGCCCTTATAGGTATTTAAAGACTATTGTTTTTCAAGTCTAGAATATTGTGAGGCCTTTTTTTATTATTATATAATGTTGATGGAGATATAATTGATATATAACATTATATTGTTTCAGGTATACAAGATAATGATTTTATATATGTACTAGAGGCCTGGTGCACAAAATTCATGCACAGGGGCATCCCCTCAGTGCAGCCTGCACCCTATCCAATCTGGGACCCCTTGAGGGATGTCTGACTGCCAGTTTAGGCCCAATCCCAGGGACTGCTGGCTCCTAACCACTCACCTGCCTGCCTGCCTGATCACCCCTAATTACCTCTGCTTGCTGGCCTGATGCTCCTAACTACTCCCCTGTTGGCCTGTTCACCCCCTAATTGCTCTCCCTTGCTGGCCTGATCACCCCCTAACTGCTCTCCCCTGCCAGCCGGATTGCCCCTAACCGCCTATGCCTCAGCCTCCGCCACCGTGGCTTTGTCCGGAAGGACATCTGGAAGATGTCCGGTCTAATTAGGATATTACCCTTTTATTAGTATAGATGTATTGTGAGATGGTATGGTAAGTTACAATAAGTCTAGTTAACATCTGTCACCAAACTCAAATTTTTTTCTTGTGATAAGAACTTTTAAGATCTGCTCTCTTAGTAATTTTGAAATATTCAATACAACATTATTAACTTTAGTCATCATACTGTACATTATATTCCCAGGAATTATTTAAGAGAGAGATGGCCTAAGGGAGGATGGGTAAAGATGAGAACAAATAAATTGAACAAACCAAAAAACTAATAAGTGTCAGAAAAAGCATCTTCAAATTCATGTGGACTAGCCTAATGACCTCCTTTTTTCTCTGGCAAAAAAAAAAAAGAATAAAAAAATCTCATGTATTGGTGCAAAGTGTGATAGCGATGAGGTGAATCAAGAGTAGACCTTCTTGCTCACGCTCAGAAGATGAACTGAAGAGCTTATAAGAAAGGCTACAAATCCCATCAGGCTTAACATGTCTAATAAAATGTCTGCTTAGATTTCCCCAAAAGACTGTGAAATAAAACCAAGGATCGTATATTTAATAAGCTGTCAAATAAGAAGACTATGGATTGCTGCTTTTTTTTTTTAAAGATAGGAATTATGAGGTATGCAAGATCATTAGCTCTTAGATCTAAATACATAATACTTGAGTATGAAACACTTTTAATGTCAGCTTACCACTGTTTATGGGTTTAAAGGTGATTCCTAGAGCATGATTGAAGAATAAAATATGAGACAATGCATCTAACAGTATATAATACTTTTACATAATGATACCAACAATTGCTTGTTGTTCAATTGCTTAGAACATTGTCTGGTACCTTGAGAATTTCTGAAAATGTTATTAAATAAATAAAGTCTCCTTCTTCTCTATCGACTTAGAGTTCATGCTCCATGGACTTTGAAGATGCTTTTGTCAATTCCTTAAACTCTTTTTCTCACATTTTATTTTATCACACATATATTTTAGAGTTTGGGGGGTGGGGGAAGTATTTCTCTACCTGAGCAAGGGCTTACACGCATTCCTGGGGACAATCACATAACCAGGTAGAGAGTGGTCAATATAGAATTATGATCAGCAACCATGGGTGAATTTTCAAACTGCCCAACCTACCCACTTATTCCCTCACAAAGTCTGCAGTGATTAGTTACAATGATCCTCAATAACATGCCTCTGGCTTCACTTTTCTTTCATAGTAAACAGACTGCTTTGTTTCATACTTTACATCAGCATTGAAATATGCTTTGGTCAATATTGCATTCCCTTTTAGCAGTGAACAATAGCTTACTCTTCCTTTCAAAGACAAACTTTTAAAAAGAATTTTATAAACTAATCATTTATATTTTCTTAGCTATAATGACCTGACTGTAGTTTTTCTTAATCTGAACTAAATGTTAAGCTTTGTTCTTCAGTCTTAATTTCCGTTGATTTCTGTTTTCATGATATCCTTTTATTTTTATTTTGCCTTCAAATGCCCCTTCACAGTCACTTTTCTTGGGATCATTGTTATGTAGCAAATTGTGTCCCCCTAATTCATATGTGGAAACCCAATTTCCAGTGTTACTGTATTTGGAGATAAGACCTCTATAGAATAAATTAAGGTTAAATAAGTTCAGGAATAAAAAATAAACACAAACAAACAAACAACAACATCATTTTGTGTGTGTGTGTGTTTTGTTTGTTCATTTTTTTAAGTAGAAGAGAGAGAGAGAGAGAGAGAGAGAGAGAGCCAAATTGCCAATACCTTAATACCTTAATATTGGACTTTCAACCTCCAGAACTGTGAGAAAATAAATTTCTGCTGTTTAAGCCACCTGGTCTGTGTGGCAACCCCAGTAGATCACACGGTCATCTTCTTTGTATTTCTTAAATGTTACATTTTGCAATGTTCCACTTAAGACCATCTCTTCTCAATTTCTGCTTTTTCTCAATAGGTCTGATACTGTTGTAATAATCTGATTGTTATATAAATGGTTAAGAGTAAAGGGAAGACTAGATAATATAGGCATGCCTTTTACACAGCTCTCCTAATGTAGCACTCCCCAAGTCTGTTCCCTGCCCAGTAAGGTCTGAGTGATGTGGGAGGGTGCCTACCTGTCTGTCAGTCACACCTGGGAGTGAGTCAGTGGCCAGAAAAGGCATGGCCACTGCAAGGGTGAGAAACCTGAATATTTAAATTCTGAACAAAGGAAGTTTGCTCTCTTGGTTCTTGGCTCTTGGCTGTCCTACTTGCCTGCACTCCTGTGACTCTATTGCAGGGGGGGAACACTCCCCTGCTTTTGCCCCATAGCTCATGGCCACGTGCAACCCACACAATGGACTGATGGACTTTAATGAAAATGAACTGGATCCAGCTGCAACATGGAAGAGAAGCTCCGGATGCTAGCCTTGCTTTTGGCCCTGATAAATCCTCTGCTACCTATTTTTCAGGACTGGATTAAGGGGCATGAGATTTTGGAACCCGAGTAATGTACCTTCATTGCTAATAAAGCCTTTTACCACATCTTCTTCTCCAGGGAGCATCTGAAAATGCTTATTTTAGTGGTACTCCAAGAGCCTCATACCCACTCATGTCTGGGAAATCTGGCCCACTGATTTCTCTGGCAACAGGTAGTTCCATACACTCGCATGCCTTAAATCGTTATGTTTATGAAGATGACTTGTAAATTGGTATCTTCAACCTAATATTACTTTTAGATTATCTTCACCGATGGGTATTTCAAGTCCCTCAAATTGAAAATGTCTAAAAATGATTAATCTCATAAATTCTCTCCACAAAGTACTATTTCTCCCATTCTTTAAAAATAGTATCTATTAATTTTAGAGAAAAAGTGAGAGAGAAACACTGATTTGTTTTTCCACTTATTTATGCATTCATTGGTTGTTTCTTGTATCTGCCCTGACCAGGGATAGAACCCACAACCTTGGCATATGGTGGTGACACCCTAACCATCTGAGTTACCCGGCCAGGGCAATTTTCCCCATTTTTCACTGTGGTAATTTTATTCCTGCACAAGCAATACCTTTAAGGCAAACCTCTTCTCACATTCTCACTATGCTCCTATAACTGACAAAAAATCAAGCATCCAAGTCCTTAATTTCTACCTGGACATCTTTCTCAAAACTGATTACTTCTTTCAGTTCATACTACCAATATCCAGCCATCTCTGCTACCATCAATTCTCATCTTGGCAACAGGTACAAATCCCTACCCTGTTTCACTTTCTTCATCACTCTCCTCCTCTCCATTCCCCACTGGTAAATATAAACCTGATAATGTTTAACTCCATCATAAAATGCTTTAAATCCTTTCGAATATCTCAGGGTTTAACTGTTTTATATGACTCCATATAATGTACCTCTTTTCTGCAAAACTTCCTCTTTTAATTCATATCCCATCAGTTCTATTTCCCATTTATTTTTCTTATTTTAAAAAAGAATTCTCTTGACATGTAAAAGAAGTGAATTTTAAACAATAAACAAGTTTATCTAGGTAATATGTTTTAAAAACTCAGATTCTATAGATTTGAAATATAAAGTTTATAAAATATGAATATCTATAACAACCTAAGCACTAGAGATATAAAGATAGTGGCACAAAATAATGACAAGTACATACTAGTTTATATATTAGTGATGTTTTCTTGGTTGCAACCAAAAAAAAAAAAGAGAGACTCATTAATTTTTGAGGAAAGAGGGCACTGTAGTACATACACAATTAGAATAAGAACTAAACAGTGAAGACAGAGAGTCGGGGAAAACATCAGAAGAACAATAGAAAATACAACAAGGAGTTTGTGGAGTTTGCCTTGAGAATTCTGCCTTAGGTGAGGCTTAGCATAGTGACTCCAGACTTTGTGTCTCTGAAGTGGTTGGGAATGAAAACTCAAGAATCTGCCCCAAATCAAATAGCTCTTAGTGCTGTGGAGCACAGGACGTTGACACTGGGGCCATTCCTCCCTGTTTATAACACACTCATTTCTAGAGAACAAGATACTTGTTTTCATTTAGCAATACCCTGATTGGGTCTACTACACTAGCTGGTATTTGGGCAAGCATTTTTTTTAATAATAAGTACAAGATAATTTTGGTCTTGCATATTTTGGGATTGAATGAATAGGTGAACTCTTTAGAGTACGCTTTAGCAAGTAATGTTGGGAAGGGTATCATATTAAAAGAGTTTAATAAATTATTCTAATTTTAAGCTACCAAAGAAGAAAAGTGTAAAAGCTTGCTTCGTGGTACAACATAATTCTTTCTACGCTTATTCAAGATGATTTGAATAATTAATTGAACAAACCAAAAAACTAATAAGTGTCAGCACAGCAAAAGCTTGTGCAGAAAGAGGAGCCCACTTTTTCTATATTTAGAATTGTATTAGGGTGAGCACCTAAATATTTCATATTCTAAATAGGTATTTGACAAGGAATTGTAGATTGTTTTGTCTTCCTAGACATGGATTTGGGCCTAAGGCATGCCCACCTGCTGGGGCAGCAGTCATCAGCATGCCATGAAAATGCAAGACTGCTGAGCAATATTGCATCTCCTTGCCTACAAGCCCACCCTCCCACTCCCCTCTACCTCTCCACATATCCTTACCTAGAAGCTTCATGGGAGTCTTTTATTATTGAAAGGGCTCTAAGAATATAAACCATATGGTCATGCCTAATATCTTAAAGATGCACACATGCTCCCTTCTTGTTTAATGTTCTCCTGGTAATTTGAGCAGACACTTGTTGCGATGCAACATGAGTCATCTGAAAGGTATGTGTCTCAATATCTCAATACTTCTCAAAAATATCATAGAAAATTTACGTAACACACATATATATCTCTTTGAAGAAAACAAATATATTTCACCTAAAATCAAGTGATTGGTGAATATAACTACATGTGTCTGATGTCTTTGTCTTTTGTAGCAGGATTTGTTGGTTTTTACTCAAACAGGGAAAAGTTATTTTAATTATGCAAATGAGATGTCCTCAAATCTAATCAATTTGCAATGTGACAAAATAATCTGTTTCCTTGTCAATTCACCAAGGTGTTTTTGCCATTTGAGGACTGCAAATTGTTTAATCTATTATCACTTAAACTGGATTAGATGGAATGTGATCAAATCATTTAAAATATAATAAAAATATACTGAACTAAATAAATTAAAACAAGAGGAATTTTTAAAATTTTATTTTTTTAATGAGCTCAGTACCAAGAATATTAAATTTTAATGTCAGGTCTGTGTCCTTTACCAGAATTGAACCGGGGACCCTTCAGTCCATGGGCCAATGCTCTGTCCATTGAGCCAAACAATCTAGGGTTTATATACTCATTTATCACATGTCTGTCATGACCTAGATTTTGGCATTGCCTCACTAATTTTGTCATTGCCTTTTCCTTCATTTAAAATGCTGACATTATTAAAGATTTCTTATTGCTTATGGCTTCTGGGATCACAAGTATAAATACCAATTGCTTCAAGAAAAAGAATCAGAATAAAATCATGATTATAAACTTTGATTCATTTTTTTACATTTATTCTATACCTATGTCCTCATAAATATATCTGAAAATGCAAGATTTAAAATAAATAATCACATATCATCCAATTATAGAATGTATAGTTTAAGGTTAGATGTATCTACAAGTGACATAAAAATCTACACTGGGTTTAAACAAGACTGAAGATTTTGTGTGTGTTTTTTCTCTGTCACACTCACGGAGTTCAGAGAGAGCCATCCAAAGATGCTGAGGCACTGCCCACAGCAGAGACCTTACTTTCTCTAACCTTGTTGCTCTGTTATGCATCATTTTAATCCCCAGATCATTTCATGGTGAGAGGTGGCAGATGGAGTTTGAGCCATTTGACCTACAGTAGTCAGCAAAAGTTACTGAGAAGTGCTTACTCTCTCCTGAAAGAGCACAACCTGGTCTGTCCATTTATCCCCAATGGACAGACTGGCCATGACACACAAAGCTCCAAGAACATATAGGCAATGCACCCAAATAAATGTATAGGGATATGTTTTTGCACAGAAAAGTGCTAAGAGGTAATAAGCAGAATCTGCCCAATTCTTCAAATTTCAGTTTTACTCAATTTATATATCATCCGTTAGTGAGAATGCAAAATTGCTATGGGAAACAATATGGAAGTTCCTCAAAGTAGTAAAAATAGAATTACCATATGATCCAACATCTAGATGCTTATCCAAAAGAATTGAAATCAGTATAAAAGAGATATTAACATCTCCATGTTTATTGGGGCACTAATCACAGTAGTCAAGATGTAGAAACAACCTCAATATTCAATGAACTAATGAATGACTTAAAAATGTGCTATAGACATACAATGGGATACTATTCACCCTTAAAGAGAAAGAAGTCCTGCATTATGAGACGATATGGATAAAGCTTGAGAATATTATGCTAAGAGGAATAAGTAAATCACTGAAAAATAAGACAAATTCAAAATATAAAAATTAGTAAGTGCAAAAAAAAAATGAATGAGAGGATGGAGTATTATATCTATTTTTGTCAAGCTTAGTACACAGTTTCTAAGGTTTGAACGAAAAAGACTGCTGTTGTGTTTTGAAGCATCATCTTCAAATACCAAGGGAAAATTTTTGTCTCTTGATTCATGATGTAGCAATGAATGAAGAGTATGCTTCCAGGAGTGACACATTCAACTGCCTTATTCCCTGAAAAATTTTCCAAATGATGTCATGAATAAATAGAACCTAAGTGAAAGGTACTATTTTCTCAGGCAAGATTTAAAATAAGTAATCACATATCACCCAATTAGAGAAGGCAAAGAGACAGAAGTACTTCAGGTCTGACAAAATGTCATGAACTGAAGAGTAGGAAATATAAGAAAAGCAACATAAAAACCTGGATGTAAATATTCCTCAAATTGTTGATGCACCCCTAAACTGGAAATGGACACACTGGACTCCAAGAAGCCCAGCATAAACCAACATCTAGAAAGCCAAAGAGCAGAAAGCAATTTTAGCAATGTATCATTCTTTATGTTCAGTACCAGCCAAAAGGATGGTGTCTTGGTCAATACTTCAGGACTGAGAGGAAGGACTAGACATAGGAAGCATCTATGCCCTAAGAGTAAAAACAAACCTAAAGTGATCAGTCCTAATAAAACCATATCTGCCACACACGAAGTTTCAAAGATGGTAAGCACAATTGAAAAAAAAAAGCCATCAAGGGAAAATTTTAAAATTTCATTTAAAAATGATTGTATATAAGCAGACTAAAAACATGCAGGTTTTGGAACCTTTAGATATAGAACAAAATAGAAATTGGCATCACTCAGTACATGCTAGGTGAATTTGTGGTAACAGACAATAAAACCAAACTTTGAGGGGATCAAGGTGACCCACCAGTTTTCTTGCTGCCAGAAAGATATTTAAAAATAAAAGTGAATATATTTGTTTAAATTTACATGTAGGTATTTAGCATTATATTTTTGCCACACTAAAGCCACTTGGTTTATTTTATTGCAGGTGAAAAACATACTGGTTTTCCTGATCTTTGTACACAGAAATGGTGTAATACTGTTGAATACTGACTAAACTATTCATAAAAAATTGCAGGAAGCAACACCTAGTAGATTTTAACAATAATGGAAAGTTTAAAGACAAAACATTTGAAAAGGCTGCTTACACTGTTTCTTCAAAATAAAATAAAAGAAAGTTCACCATAAATGAAAGACTTTAATTGAATATAGACTCCACTTATATTAGGAGTGATTGTGGGAAAATGTATAAAACTTGGACAAATAGGATTCATGTTAATTGCTTATTATTTTGAATGAATTGCCAGACTCCCAGCCACATTATGCTGTCACCTGGAAAACTAAACATTTCTGATTTCAGTGATTAGGTACTTAAATATCCTTCAAATAAAATAAACATGGTTTGTTAAGTATATCACTATTTTGTAAGTTGTTTGTTGAAAGAAAAAGATGTTTATAGGTTTAAGGATTTTGGATCAATCCATTGTGATTTATGAACTTATCACTCTGATTCAAAATTCAATCTGAAGATAGCTATGTGATAATTACACATTGTTTTCCTGAAATATTTCAGACGAGATCTCTCTTTTTTTTTTAAATTGTTTTATTGCTTAAAGTATTACAAAGTGTATTACATATGTGTCCTTTTTTTCCCCCGCCCTTGACAATACCCTGGCCTCCCCTACGCCCAGTGTCTTATGTCCATTGGTTATGCTTATATGCATGCATACAAGTCCTTCGGTTGATCTCTTACCCCCCTCCCTCCTGCCCCCCAACCCTCCCTGGCCTTCCTGCTGCAGTTTGACAAACAGCCTAAGTGCCCATCAGTAGATGAATGGATTAGAAAACTGTGGTACATCTACACGATGGAATACTATGCTGCTGTAAAAAAAGAAGGAACTCTTACCATTTGCAACGGTATGGATGGAACTGGAGATTTCTCTTTATGCACTTATTTTTTTACAATTTTATGTCTCATTCTGATTGTAAAACAACATAAATTTTTATGCAGTGTAAAGTGGAACTTGGAAAATATCAAAGTAGTTTAATCAATGAAGACCCAAAACTGATTATTTTAGATTATAAAATAAAACTAATCTTGAATTATAGATTTTACTAACTTAATTGTCAATATTGGTAAAAAGCTACCTTCTGCTCCACATAGTGTATACTAGTAAGTATGAAGAGGGAGCTGCTATTTTGTGGCTATAAGGGCAAACATTGTTTATATTATTCTGTCAATCTACTAGTATATATACATATATATTATAAAATGTTCAGAGTTGGACCAATTAACTTATTATAACAGGCCTGTATTTTCATCATCCAAAGAATATGTTAGACAATCATCCAAATAGATTAGGTTACTAATATATTCTATTTATATGGTTTAGATAAATGTTTAAAATTTTTGCAATTTAATGTGTGGATATGAACAGCTTCAAAAACCCCATGCGCTTGTGTTATTGAATTCTAAGTTAAGTGCTTATGTATTTTGGGAATATAATGAATGTTTTCTGTTTATCAAAATAAGAAATGGATGATATAAAATTAATAAGACAAAAAGTTCCATATCTCCTTGAAATTCTCCCTATTTATTCAGATCACTATTCAATCCTCATCTGAGGATATTTTCTAGAGAGAGGGGAAGGGAAGGAGGAGGGGGAGAGAGAGAGAGAGAATAAATATCTATGTGAGAGGGACACATCGGTTGGTTGCCTCCCCCACATGACCTGGCCAGGGAGAATCGAACCGGCAACAGAGGTATGTGCCCTTAAGGGGGAATGGAAAATGAGACACTTTGTTGTGCAGGCTGATGGTCTAACCACTTAGAAAACTGGTCACTCCCCATTTATTTATTCAGTAAAAGTTTCAGCTACTATGAGCCAGACATTTTTGTACTCCCTGATGAATACAGACAAATTCTTTCCATGGGAGAGACAAACAGTAGGAAAAATGTTAATTCCTGTTTAGCTTAGAAATTGATTATTACTATGGAGGAAAGTAAAGTGGAGAAGGGACACCAGGTGGCCAGGCCTTTCCATTGAGTGAGGTTTGAATTTACAGTGAGTGACTTGGGGAAGCCTCATTGAGATGGCATTTTACAGTAAAACTTAAATAAAAGTGGAACTGCCTTATGACCTGCAGATTACACTTCTGGGATCTGAAGAAATCCAAAACACTAATTCAAAAGAACATATGTCCCGTATGTTCATTGCAGCATTATTTACAATAGCCATGATATGGAAGCAAATGAAGATAACCGGATAAAGAAAATGTAGTACAAATATACAATGGAATATTACTCAGCCATAAAAAAGAATAAACTTAGCATTGGCTACAGCACAGATGGACCTAAAGGGTAATAAGTCAGACCAAGCAAGACAAAGCACATATGATTTCATTTATATGTGGAATCTAAAGAACAAGATAAACATACAAACAAAATTTATACAGACACATAGATACAGAGAACAGAGGGGAGGGTGGTTGGGAGACTGAGCAAAAAAGATGAACGGATTAAGACATACAAATAGCAATTACAAAATACTTACAGTGATATAAAGTACAGCACAGGGAATATCTCTCTCTCTCTCTCTATCTACACTAATAAAAGAGAAACATGGTAATTAGCGTACGGCCGCTACCCTTTTCATTGGCTAATCAGTGAGTATATGCAAATTAACTGTCAGCCAAGATGGCGGCGGCATCCAGGCAGCTGAGAACAGGATGCTTGGTTGCCCCAGCGATAGAGGAAACCAAGGTTCCCGCCTGCAGCTGCGAACACCAGGCTGCATGGGGCCACCAGGCCAGCAGGGGAGTTAGAGAGGGACAACCAAACTACTGAGCAGCAGGCTGTGTGGGGAGACCAGGCTGGCAGGGGGGGCAGTGAGGGGTGACCAGGCCAGCAGGGCAGGCAGTTAGGGGCAATCAAGCAGGCAGGCAGGTGAGCAGTTAGGAGCCAGCAGTTCTGGTTTATGAGAGAGATGTCCGACTGCCGGTTTATGCTTGATCCTGGGGATGGGGCCTAAACCATCAGTCGGACATCCCCTGAGGGGTCCTGGATTGGAGAGGGTGCAGGTTGGGCTGAGGGGACCCCCCTCATGAAAGAATTTTGTGCACCAGGCCTCTAGTCCTATATAATGCAAGCCTAATATGCTAAGTGTCCAACAGTTCGACCTTTTGAGCAGTCTCTATTATGCACACTGACCACCATGGGGCAGACACTACAACCAGTCGGTTAGCTTGCTGCTGGAGTCTGGCTGATTGGGACTGCGTGAGACATCCCAGGCATGCCCTGGAGCCCTCCTGCAGTTCCACCCTGTCCCAATTGTGCACCAGTGAGGTCCCTAGGCCTTGCCTGTGCTCTCTAGCAATCCGGGACCCCTCGGGCGATGTCAGAGAGCTGGTTTAAGCCCAATCTCCACAGGCCAGGCTGAGGGACCCACCGGTACATGAATCCACGCACCAGGCCTCTAGTAGTCAATAATATTGCAATCACTACATATGGTGCCAGGTGGGGACCACTTCGTGTATGACAGTCCAACCACTATGCTTTACACCTTAATCTAATGAAAAATAACATCAAATGTAAACTATAATTAAAAAAGAAACTTAAAGGAAGAAGAGGCAGTGAACTAGTTGGGGATTTGTGAAGAAAGATTTACAGGCAGGTGGAAAGGCAAGTGGGAAGGCCCTGAGCTGAGTCTGTCTGTCATGTCAGAATTGCAGGGTGGAGTATAAAGAGAGCAGGATAAGGGAGCACTAAATCAGAAGGAGATGAAGTCAGAGATTATGGAGAATTAGAAGTAAGGCCTGACCGGGCAGCATAAAGTGTTCGTTTCTTACTCTGAGATGAGAAACTACAGGTAGACTTTTATACAGAAGAGGACCCAGACACTCTTAAGCAATCATACTATACTTCTGTAGCCCTTCATTCTCCTAGTTTCACAGATGACTATTTCATGCTTTATTTTCTTTTTTATCCTTAAAACTTTTTTGTCTTTGCTATAATCATTAATGCCCCACCTTCATTCTAAAGGAATGACTTATTTCATGGAAAAAAGCCAGAAAGTTCCAAGAAAGATCTTACACACCCCCAAATATGGCCACATCTGCCCATCTTCTGTCTCCACTGTCACAATGAGGGAAGTAGCCTTGCTCCCTCCACCTGTGTGTCAGGCTCTACCTCTTCTTGAGGGCAGATCCGCTCTCCAAGGCCAACCCCTCCATCTGTGTGTCAGGCTCTACCTCTTCTTGAGGGCAGATCCACTGTGTCTCTTCCTTCTTTTTTCTAGACCATTTGTGTTTTCTTATGTTCTTGCTTATTCTCTCTACTTTGGGGCAGGGAGAGGCTGTGCAAAGCCATAAGTAATGGAAGTGAGGATAATGACAGTGATCTGAGAGCCTGGGGCTTCCTGTGGTGATGGCCATAAATCAGGGTTCAGGGCATAATGGGGCTCATTTGATTGTCTCCTGGTGCTAGTTTTGGGAAGAATGCAGAGTTTTGAGGGCAGGTAGGATGGATTGGGGTTTTCTGTTTCACTCCTTCCAGAGTAGATGCAAAGACCAGCAGAGAGGAGACAACAGTCAAGAAGACCATGGGCTTCAGTAGTGATCACCAGGTGTTACCTTGAACTTTCTAATTCTGAGTTATCATTGCAGTGTCTCCTATAGTGTTTATAGCAATAACAGAACAAAACTACTACCCCTATGTCATGACTTGGTCCAGGAAAAAAGGTACTGGTCCTTGGCCAAATAAAACACTCTGGACATCACCATGGAGAAGATGGATAAAGGCAGAGCTTTCCCAGGTGAAGCACAGAAGGGGCCTTTGGAGTGCTATCTTCCCATTTCCACTCAGGAGGAATTTCTGGAGGTGCCAGGGACTCTCAGAAATTGCTTGGGAACCTCTCAAATAAATGAATTGGTGATAAGCAAACACACACATGGCTATGAATTGATAGAAATGCTGTTGTAATATTTACATACCAAAGGTACATAATATTATTAATATATATGCATATAATCCTGTAATTGGAAATGTTGATGGTTTTCTCCTTCCAAATAGAGATTAGTGGAAATATCTGCTGGGACAAATAGTGCAGTAAAGACACTAAAAATGAAGGGTGACATTTTCTGCAAAAATAAGTACTCCAGGGCAAAATACTGAACTGAGGAGAGGATATAATGCTGAAATTCTCTCCACCATTCCCTAAAGGCACATGTGTTATGAACCTTGGTATAAGAGACAGATAAATGTGAGAAGAGAGAGAACACTTACTCCTGGGATTCACTACTTTTCGGGCTATAGTGACTGAATTCCATGGAGGTTAGAGCAGCAAAATCATTCTTATCTCTGATATGGTGGGAATCACGTCCCTTACTTAAGATCAGTGCAAACAGTAGGTCTCAGACATCACCATTCAGAAATGGACAACATGATTAAAAAATCAAAACAACTATTTAAATATATCACAATATACTTGTAAAATAACAATATAAGTTAAAAAAAACTTAGGATTGCCTAAGAATATGAATTCAACAAAGTAAGAAAACGTATAAAAATAGATATTAGGGGATGTTGTAGGTGAAGGTACCAAGCTTATCACTGCAAACAAATAAAAAAAAGCTAGATAGATTTACCTAACTACTGAATCAAAATATAGAATAGTGATTCTCAAATTCCAACATTCTCCAGAATTACCCAGAGGTATGGTTTTAACACAGAATGCTAATAAATTAAAACACACACACAGGGAGAGGCTGTGCAAAGCCATAAGTAATGGAAGTGAGGATAATGACAGTGATCTGAGAGCCTGGGGCTTCCTGTGGTGATGGCCATAAATCAGGGTTCAGGCCATAATAGGGCTCATTTGATTGTCTCCTGGTGCTAGTTTTGGAAAGAATGCAGAGTTTTGAGGGCAGGAAGGATGGATTGGGGTTTTCTGTTTCACTCCTTCCAGAGTAGATGCAAAGACCAGCAGAGAGGAGACAACAGTGAAGAAGACCATGGGCTTCAGTAGTGATCACCAGGTGTTACCTTGAACTTTCTAATTCTGAGTTATCATTGCAGTGTCTCCTATAGTGTTTATAGCAATAACAGAACAAAACTACTACCCCTATGTCATGACTTGGTCCAGGAAAAAAGGTACTGGTCCTTGGCCAAATAAAACACTCTGGACATCACCATGGAGAAGATGGATAAAGGCAGAGCTTTCCCAGGTGAAGCACAGAAGGGGCCTTTGGAGTGCTATCTTCCCATTTCCACTCAGGAGGAATTTCTGGAGGTGCCAGGGACTCTCAGAAATTGCTTGGGAACCTCTCAAATAAATGAATTGGTGATAAGCAAACACACACATGGCTATGAATTGATAGAAATGCTGTTGTAATATTTACATACCAAAGGTACATAATATTATTAATATATATGCATATAATCCTGTAATTGGAAATGTTGATGGTTTTCTCCTTCCAAATAGAGATTAGTGGAAATATCTGCTGGGACAAATAGTGCAGTAAAGACACTAAAAATGAAGGGTGACATTTTCTGCAAAAATAAGTACTCCAGGGCAAAATACTGAACTGAGGAGAGGATATAATGCTGAAATTCTCTCCACCATTCCCTAAAGGCACATGTGTTATGAACCTTGGTATAAGAGACAGATAAATGTGAGAAGAGAGAGAACACTTACTCCTGGGATTCACTACTTTTCGGGCTATAGTGACTGAATTCCATGGAGGTTAGAGCAGCAAAATCATTCTTATCTCTGATATGGTGGGAATCACGTCCCTTACTTAAGATCAGTGCAAACAGTAGGTCTCAGACATCACCATTCAGAAATGGACAACATGATTAAAAAATCAAAACAACTATTTAAATATATCACAATATACTTGTAAAATAACAATATAAGTTAAAAAAAACTTAGGATTGCCTAAGAATATGAATTCAACAAAGTAAGAAAACGTATAAAAATAGATATTAGGGGATGTTGTAGGTGAAGGTACCAAGCTTATCACTGCAAACAAATAAAAAAAAGCTAGATAGATTTACCTAACTACTGAATCAAAATATAGAATAGTGATTCTCAAATTCCAACATTCTCCAGAATTACCCAGAGGTATGGTTATAACACAGAATGCTAATAAATTAAAACACACACACACACACACACACACACACACAAATGTGGGTCCCACCCTCATTTCACCTGATTCAGTAGATATGAATCAAGCCATGAATTTATTTCTACTTAGAACAAGTTCCCAGGTGATGCTGATTCTGGTGTGGTGACCATTTTCTGAACTCTATTCATACAGGGGTTAAAGAAAATTACAGGAAATGCTATTGAAAAAAAAATAATCAATGTAAACACCTAAAAACATATAGGGACCCCTCAGGGGATGTCGGACTGCCGGTTTCAGCCTGATCCCCACAGGCCAGGCCGAGGGACCCCACTGGTGCACAAAACCATGCACTGGGCCTCTAGTATGCAATAAAGATCTTTGGTTAATCTCTTCCTGCCCTCCCTCCTCCCCCCTTCCCTCTGAGATTCATCAGTCTGTTCCATGCCTGTGCGTTGATCATCTGCCCCTAGTGGTCAGAGTGCGTCATAGCTACAGGTCGAACAGTTGAATGGTTGAACAGTCGCTTAGGCTTTTATATATATACTAGAGGCCCTGTGCACAAAAATTTGTGCACTCAGGGGGGAGAGGGGTCCCTCAGCCCGGCCTGTGCCCTCTCGCAGTCTGGGACCCCTCGGGAGATAAAGACCTGCTGGCTTAGGCCGGCTCCCGGGTGCCAGAGGGCACGCCCAATCCTTAGGTGCAGCCCCTGGTTGGGCTCAGAGCAGGGCTGATTGGGGAGTTGGGGCGCCGCCCCCTGTCATGCACAGAGCAGGGCCCATCAGGGGGGTTGGGGCTCCGTACCCTGTCACGCACAGAGCAGGGCCAATCAGGGGGTTGAGGAGCTCCCCCCTGTCACTCACAGAGTAGGGCCGATAGGGGAGTTGGGTCACCGCCCCCTGTCACACACAGAGCAGGGCAGATCAGGGGGTAGGGGCACGCACCCTGTCACACTCAGGGCAGGGCCGATGGGGAGGTTATGGCTCTACCCCGTCACACACAGAGCAGGGCCCGTGGGAGGGGGATGTTGGGGCGCTGCACCCTGTCACACACAGAGCCACAGGGTGATCAGGGGGTTGGGGAGCTCCCCCCTATCAGGCACAGAGAAGAGCTGATCAGGGGGTTGGGGTGCCTTCCCATGTCAGGAAAAGAGCAGGGCGGATAGGGAGGTTGTGGCCCCGCCCCCTATCACACACAGAGCCCCAGGGCGATCGGGGGTTTGGGCGCTGCCCCCTGTCACACTGATCCCGGTGCCGGGAGGCCTCGCAGCTCCGCTGATCCCGGTGCTGGGAGGCATATTACCCTTTTACTATATAGGATAGAGGCCTGGTGCACAGGTGGGGGCCGGCTGGTTTGCCCTGAAGGGTGTCCTGGATCAGGGTGGGGGTCCCCACTGGGGTGCCTGGCCAGTCTGGGTGAGGGGCTGAGGGCTGTTTTCCGGCTGGCGAGTGACTAAAGCTTCCAACCGCTCCTTGTTTTCTTTTTTTTTTTACATGTAAACATTTGCTTTTTTATTATTATTTAGAATTCATTACCTAGTTGGTAATGGCAAGCCATTTTCAGGGCTAAAAATCAAGCTGCCTCAGACAGAGCTGAACAACAATACAGAGATACTCCCACCCACCCACTCACCCACCACCATTCCTTAGGAAGTAATTGTTAAGCAAGAACATTATATTCTGCCAAGATCATCACGTATAAAGGTGCAACTTAATACCATCAAATATAGACAAACTTGGCACCAAGAAAAATAAATAGTTCTTGTTAGTGAAATCTGGTCAAAGAGTAGTTAAATGAAAACAACTCAAGAGTTGAGAAACCATGATAAAATGAGTTATCTTTGGTGTGAATCAATATAAATATAAAAGCAATACTAAATAACAGTGAGAACTATAGCTATAGAATTGAATAACAATGTTACAGACCTTGAAAATGTAAGATGTGATATAATTTACAGATTTGAAATGTGAGGAGGAAGTGAGAATGTATTAAGGTCTTGTTTATCATAGTGTATAGGCTAATATCGAGATGTGATGATAAATAAAAACACAATGATCCTAAATGATTAATGTATTTAACAAAGTATTTTTTAATATCACAATATATCTCATGTGAGAAATCTTATTTTCATTAATTCTTTTCAGCTTTCTGTATTTATCCTCCTGTTAATATCAAGTCAAATTAATATAACAAACATAATGTAATGCGTTATTTTAAAGCCATATATATATATATATGATAACATTTAAAATATACTTTTAACTTTCTTTCTACACTATTGTTTATTCAGGTTTATTTTTAACTTTTCAATTACAGTTTACATACAATATTATATTAGTTTCAGGTGTACAACACAGTGGCTAGATATTTATGTTAGCTACAAAGTGATCACCTGGGTAAGTGTAGTACCCATCTGACACCATACATAGCTATTACAACATTACTGACTATATTACCTATGCTGTTCTTTATATCCATTACTGGTTTTATAACTGGCAATTAGTACTTCTTAATCCAAAATATATATTTTTTATCAGTATATACTTATACAGACTTTGGAATGTTGTGTAACTAATTTTAATCTCTATATTTCTGGTGGAGTGTGGGGAAGCATGAGATTTGGTTGGAAAATTTGTAAGGAGGACATTCCGAGAAAAGGGAAGTGTGCGAAAAGCCGCCTGCCCTGTTTGTCAGAATTTCAACTTAGGGGAGTCTAAGGGGAGTGCCAAAGGCAGTGCCCCTACTTATTCCTTGACCTTTCAAACAAGTCTGTGCATGTGCAGACCCTCAGGTGTTTACTGGAATCCTTATACTTAATCTTTTGGTGTCTTTGCTTAAAGAACATTACAAACACACGTGTACTCCCAAAATTATTTACCCTACTGATGGTATCTAAAAGATAAACTTTATCTCAAACTGCTGTTACAATAAAACCCTAAGGAGACAAGCAATTGAGGCTGTCTAGTTCCTTTAGCCAGGGAGTCCCTTAGTCCTCTCTTTCACAGCAAACAGTTGTGTCAGAGTAATCATTCATCAATTGCTCAGGGTGTGCGGGTCAGCCCCAGCAGTGGAGAGATTGTAGAAATAGTTTTCTTCCGTTATTTTCTAGTACATTTTACATTTCTTAAATTCTTTATGTTTAGTATGTTTATTTTACACACAAAAACTTTTTTTAAAGAAAATGTAAATAAAATTTAAACAAAAAATATATTGTGGGAAAAACCTAATTGAACATTTTGATAAATATAGTAAGCATATCATTTTCTGGGGGAAAAATTCCAATGTAAATAACTTAGTTACACAAATCATTAGAAATATCTCCAGAGCATGTCCTATCTGCAATTAAGCCATGTGGAACTCAACAGTATAATCATGCAAAGTTAAAAGCTTAAGTGTGTGTGTGTGAATGTGAATTCATATTGGTTATGGCAGTGAGGTTCTTAAGAAGAAAGCCAAACAATTTTAAAAAGTAATTTTTGGTATCTGAATAATATTGTTTAGAAGAACTAGATGCACTCTGGTGTTTTTAATAACTTTTATATTTAACAGGAGACTATATATATATATATATATATATATATAACATGAAAAAAGAACAGCTCTCTTCCATTTTGTAGGTAAAAGTCTCATGAACTTCATGCACTTAATTTATTTCCTGCCATTGGGGTGGGCCTGAAGGGATTTCTGTGTACCACCAAGTTCTCGGAACACAACCGGAGCATCTCTCCTTCATTTGCAAGTCATCAGTCTGCGGAGGCTCCCTTGCCTATCCAGGCCTAATTCACTTAATACTTTTAGAGTTCTGTATTTTAAAAAATTCCATTCCAGCATTAGCATATCATGAATACATATGAGCAACAAAACAACTGATATAAGAAAATAAATAAATCATGTAGATAGTGAATAATTTGAAATATTTCAATTGTGTGTGTGTGTGTGTGTGTGTGTGTAAATCTATGTGTATATACATTTATTTTATAAGTGGAGGCTTCAATCAATAATTCTTTGTTGCACTTTACCTAATAAATAGTAATTTGATTAATTCTGTGATTTTAATTCATTTTAGCAACTTCCTTATATTGTTTAGACATGGGCATCATTCATGAAAATGAATTCACAGACAGCATGGTTCTACATTGACTATTGTTTTTAAAAACTCAGAACAATTATGTAACCTCACATTACAGAATTCTTTGCAAATTGGATAATATTGACAGCAATAAAGAACACTGGGCAATTTAAGGAGAACACATGCTATCAGAATTAGCCTAAATTTTATATTTTTTCTCAAAAAATTTATACCATGTCAAGAACATAAAATTGTAAATTTGTTGTGGAATAAAAGCAGAGAAAATCTAATTGTTAGTAGTGAATGTTTTTATTACTTCAACAATAAACAAAATTTTGTAGGTTTCAAAAATCTTCTCAAAGAATACTTAATATCTAAGCCAGTGTTGTTGTTTTTGCTGTTTACAAAAGCAGATAAATGTTTATCAGTGAAGCCCAAATGTTGTCTCTTCAATTTTACTTTGAAACATGCATTTTTCTAACTTAGACAAATATCATGGAACTGTATCATGTCATTCATGGATAAGTTTTTTGGAGAACACAATAACAAATAAAAGGGCATTATAAATTATATAAATTAGAGTTGGGTTCAGACTATTACATCTCTTTATGAGAATGTGGTAATACATAGCTAAGGGTGCTGCTGAGAAATCACATAGCTGGGATTATATCACATAGAAAATGTATTAGTTTGCTGAAGCTGCTATAACAGAATACCACAAACTGAGTCACTGAACAACAAAAACGTATTGTGCCACATTTCCTGGAGGCTCGAAGTCCAAGGTAAATGTGTTGGAATGGTTGGGTTCTTCTGAAATCTGTAAGGGAGATTTGTTCTATAACTTTCTCTTAGTTTTTGGTGATTTACTCCCAATCTTTGGTGTCCTTGCTTTGGTGTATCACCCCAATCCATGCCTTTGTCTTCACCTGTGCCTGTCTGTGTCCAAATATCCCTTTTATATAAGGATACTGGTCTTTGTCTTAGTTGGTTGGGTGCTGTTTCATGCCCCCAAAAGTCACTGGCTCGATTCCCAGTCAGGGCATGTGCCTGGGATGCAGGTTCCATCCCCAGTACAGGGCATGCAGGAGGAAGCCAATAGATGTTCCTGTCTCACATCGATGTTTCTCTCTAGCTCTCTCCTGCTCCCTTCCTCTCTCTCTAAAATCAATAAAAACATAAAAAAAAATAAAGGTCAGTCTTGAAAAGGTAGAATCAGGGGCAGGAGTAATAGGAGGAATTAAATCAGCTCTATATTTTTTCATGTTTTTAACAGATTTATTGATATTTAATGGATATACAATAAAAATTTCACAAGCTAAATATATATAACTTAATGGGATTGGAATATGCCTTTCATGTGTGTATATGTCTAATTGTTCTTCAATAGCTATTCCTGGAATGAAGTGTTTAAAGGAATCTATGTTGTATTTCTATCATATATTCTGAAACTTCTTTTCCATTTCAGCAGTAACCACTATATTTCTAATTTGCTCTCAGATACTTAAATATATCTTCCTAAAATAACATATAGATCCCCTCAGAATGTTTGAGCTTCTCCATTTGAGCTCCAGAATAGTAAAAAGTAAGGATGGTAGTGGCAGCAGATTCCAGATATCAGACAATAATGAATGATGGTGATTATATAACATCAGTAGGGAATTAGATTTTTAGTGAAAGTGCAGGAACAATTTAGTGAAGTTCCATTTGCCATTAAGCCCATGAGTAAAAGTACTGGGATTCTTGGCAACTTCACCTGCAGTCCACTGCAGTAGGAAGGATGAGAAGAAGTCAGGTCCTCCAAGTGTGGAGGGCTTATAGGAGGCAGCCCTGGGACACTGACCGGGATTGGAAAACTAAGTCTGTCATTGTGCATTGAGATAAATTCACATCAAGCCACATTTCAATCTAGCTGACCATGTGTTTCCCAGAATTACCCAAAGGTTGATGGAATCAGAAGTTATCCGGCTGGCTCAGGAAAGTTTCCTTCTTTTTCTGACCTATTCCTCCACTATTTAAATTCCTGTGCCGCCCTAGCCAGTTTGGCTCAGTGGATAGAGCATCGGCCTGCAGACTGAAGGGTCCCAGGTTCAATTCCGGTCAAGGGCACATGCCTGGGTTACGGGCTTGACCCCCAGTAGGGGGGGTGCAGGAGGCAACCGATTCTCATCATTGATGTTTCTATCTCTCCTTCCTTCCTCTTTGAAATATATATATATATATATATATATATATAACACAGATATTACATTGTGCCACCTCTCCAGAACCAAGCCTTAGATGAGCACTGTGAAGATTAGAACAACACCCTCTCACTAGAGAACAGTGGTAATATTGAGTAGGGAACTTGTCCAACTTAGTATAGGATATTGGGTGTACCTTACCCTTTGAGTTGTTCATTGTCCAGACAGAAAGGGTGGTCACAATTGTCTCCCCAGATTCTCTAAAGTTCATGAACCCTGACGAGTTATAATCTTGCATTTCAAGAGCACAGAGGAGGATTGTAAACATCTGGAGCTAACCTTACCTGGTAACGTGGAGATTAAAACTTAGGGGAAGATTTTACCTGTTCTCTTAAAAAACCTATAACTCTAATACTAGAATTTTATCAGTGGAGGATATGAGAATCTAGTGGTTCATGAGGTGACCGAAAGGATGTATTATTTGGCTGCAATAAAATTTGGTAAAATATTTTTCCTGATCAGCTTGCACCCTAGAATAGTCACATTGGTAGCATGAGAAGCCAGTCTTACTTTGAAGTGATTGTAACCAAACCTCTAGGGGTGAGGTGTGGCACTCTCAGGCAATTCGTTACACCAATAAAGAGCTTATATACACCAACAAAAATATTGACATTGCTATGTGACTAATGAATATTGATATTGTTTATGCAAAATAAGACTATTATCCAGTACTAAGGCATACTTCTCATTCCAGAGTCTTATTAAATTGCACAAATAAAACACCACAATGTGGATGAACAGGTAGGGGAGTGACACCATAGTTAAGTATCAGAGGCAAGGCATTCATAAATAGAAGGACTTGCATTAAAGGAGAGCGCATGTGGTGATATACATACACTGTGAGGGTCTCAGTAGCTCACTATTTTACAAGTGTTGTATATTACTAAGCTCAGACACACCTCATTGGCTCCTGTCCATGAAGGGAACTCCTCCCTCTCACTTATTGATGTTTCTATAAATCTGAAACCAGGACAATGGACACCAGTAGTTCTCATAACTAAGTCATATCTACTAGACCCCAAAAAATATTTGCCTCTTATGGCAGGCATTACAAATTGGGTTCTAAATATGGGTGGAAAATTGGGCTCCACTCTCAGACATAACTGTTGGTTATGTGAATCATGTACATGTAATTGAGGGGTGGGCCAGGAACTGTCTCTAGGATTAATCTGACAAGAGACTATGTAAAATCTATTTTAGGATCAAGGGAAATTTTCTAAAAAAATTAATGTTTTAATACACACATTTCATTTAAGTGTTAACAAGAGTCATGCAAAATTATGGCTGATGCCACAGAGTCCCAAGAGAAAGGGGTCAAGAGAAATGTAGTTCTTATGTTGTTCTCCAAATCCACAGAACCTCGGTTCTGTTGTCGCTAAGAGGAATAAAACTAAGTGCTGTTTCAGGAGGAAAGTGCTTTTCCTAACTAACATCTTGGACAGCTCTCACAACTTATAGGATTTAGCAAAACACATGCATAAGGAAGTGACTAAAGTTATAGTCATTGAAAACGTGACACTGGTTTTCCTTTTGGGAACATGAAACTTACATGTTAAAGATTTCTTGTTATTGTTTTGTTTTTGTTTTTTTAATGGTAGGACAAAGGTTCTTTTAAATTGTTACTTAATGGATGTTGCCACCACTTGGGAGACATCTCCTGTATTTCAGGTCATCAAAGAGAGAAATGACTTTCCTTGGCTTCTAGTAAGGGGTTGTATAGGTCATGAATGAGTTAGTTCCTTGCATAGACCCTTGTCTCCATGGAAAGCTCTTTGAATATGTTAAAGGGGTCTGAGCTTTGTAATTCAGCTAAAAAACCAACACTCAAACTTCAAAGTTAATTTTGAATGACTGTTAGTGTATGATGTTCCCAGAGTGTCGTTTCTGCTAATTTGCTATAAAGTTAACATGGGTTCTATATATGATGCTAAAGACCTCATATCCAGAAAGATAAATTGATCATTTAGTTTTTCTAGAGTAATGGTTTCCAAAATCTGTTTCTCTGAGGCACAATACTATTCTGAAGGGCCATTTGAACTCTGGCCTAGAGCAGGCACACAACAGACCTTTGCGACCCATTCTGTACTATACTACCTCACCAAGCAATGAGTAAAACACATCCACACAGAGACATATACAATCTTGAAGAACATTCCTCTGACATCTCTAAATTATATCACTTTCTTAAGGCAGATCATATGATATCTATATAGTGAGATTGCATTATGTTAGCCTTTACAGAAATGTATCTAGTGAATGACATTTTGAACATTACAAGTATAATGTTCAAAATCTAGGATGTAACAAAAATAGCTTGCAAAACTCATAATTTCTTTGATTGTGGTAAAATACGGTATAACATACAATTTACCATTTTAATCATTTCTAAGTGTACAGTTCAGTGGCATTAAGCACGTTGACATGTTGTGCTAGTGCCCCTGCCACCCATCCCCAGAACTTGCTCATCTTCTCTAACTGAAACTCTGTACCCATTAAACACTAGCTCCCCATTCACTCCTGTCCCCAGCCCCTGAAAACCATCATTATACTTTCTGTCTTAATAAAGTTGCCTCTTTTAGGTACTTCATATAAGTGTAATCATACAGTATTAGTCCTTTTATGTTTGGCTTATTTTACTTATTATGGTGTCTTCAAAGTTTATCCACATTATAGCACATGATATATTTTATTTATTTTTAAGGCTAGGGAATAATATTCTATTGTATGTATGTAACAGATTTTGTTTATCCACTCGTCTATGATGGATATTATGGTTGCATCCACCTTTTTACTATTGGGAAAAATGCTGCCATTAATATGAGTGTGCAAATATTTGTCTGAGTCTCTGCTTGACTTAGACTTTTTTGGGGGTATATATACAGAAGTGGAACTGCTGGCTCGTATGGTAAATTATCTGTTTAATTTTTTTTTTAATTATTACCATAGAGTTCTTCACATCTGTTGCATCATTTTATGTTCCTACTTATACTGTTTTTATGACAAGTATTTTCTAAATATTTGCTGTGATATATTTATACATGTAACTACATCTATACTCCTATCCACATCTATATTTTCTTTTTATGAAGAAAGAGCATGAGGTAGATTTCTTGCATTAAAAAAATTATCAGCCATAGCTTTTTTTTTCCAGAGCGACTTGTTTGTTTATTTTGCCTCCATTGGACACTATGAATCATGTATTTATGTTTTTCTTTTGGCTTTGATCTGTTTGAAGGAGAGAGCCAAGATTTCAGCCCACACCTCCAAACCCACACCTAGCACTTTATGTGTAATTTTTCCCTGGCTTCAACTTACTTTCATACCTATTTTTTCTTTCTAAATTTGCTCAATTTCCTTTTAACCATAAACTGCATGAATATGTGTAAGCACTTGCAGCATGGCAGGACACATAAATAAACACATAATATTTAATTGCTTTATATTAATTTATTTTCACTTGAAATATTTTGGAGTTTGAAAAACATATCTCCATCTTACCTTTTTCCAAATAGAGTTACAATTGTCACGGAGATGAAATTTGTTTGATGTGATTATACTCACTTACTTAGATGAATGGCAATATATAAAGGTCGAAATCTGGTAGAAAAAAAATTAAAGAGAGAAAAAATACAGAACCATTTTTTTACCTCTCTCCCAATTGCTAAGAAGTGTATGTATATTTTAAAACCCAACATTGTTGAATGAATTATTTTCATGGATAAAAAGAACATCGTGTTTCCTCATCATTGCATAAGCTTCATATTTTACGTTTTCAATGAACTTATGTGAACAGGCGAGGGAAAAAGTGTTTAAAGGTGTTTCATTTTTTGAAGTGCTAAAATAAACTTTTAGGGTGGATTTCTATGAGTATTTTCAGGAAGTCTTCTCTTGGGAACACCTGGGAACTATTGAGTATGATTATAGTAGAGCTTCCACTGAGCTCAATGCATGTGCATGTGTGTACACATCTTCCCATCTCTCCTGAACAAAGACAATGTGTGACCTTGAGTCACATAAAATTCAGGAAGGAGCTATGTTGATCTGTATAGGTTTTTATGAGCTCATAGATTTAGGGCTCAAGAGGGCACAAATATGGAATTCATGACATTGATTATTACAGGCCACAACAATTTTAAATTGTTCTCCTCTTTAAAATTAAATTCATTATGACCTTTATATATCTTTGCAGAAATCAGTTCACATTGCACTTAAAGATTCAAGCCCTTTCTATTTCTGAGTTTAACTTTAATTAAGCAATTACTATAAGACATTTAATTGTAAATATTAATAACAGTGATACATGCATGTATGTTAGATATATTAGTTTATAACCAATACATATAGATTTATTATCTTGACTATTTTTTATCTGTCTATATTCATATCTATAGATGTAGATATTGTGAAATACTGTTCTTGTGGGTTTTGGCCTGGTTAGAAATCACTTGGCAAAGCTTGGATTATCAAGGAATTGGCAGAGTCACATGTAAGCCAGATAAGGATGTGTGATGTAAATATGCTTCCTGCACTGAGTCAGTTGAGCATTATCAGCCCTAAGGTTTACTTTACAGATAATTGCCAATAGCCCCATTAACGTAGGGAGTCAGAAATCCACTCTGGGAAGGCAGTGATAAGTCAGAAACCAGGATAGCACCAAAGGTACCAGAAAAGAGGGGTATCAATTTAATTTTTAAATAATAGAAAATGAGGTGTAACTGAGAAAATAGATTCAATACATGAAGTACAAATGTTATAACTTATTCCCCACTGATGAATTGCTCAAGTTGTTTGTGCCTTTCCCTCTAGTAATCAGCATACTGTTGTCTTCGTTTATGAGCTAAGAGGGTTTTGTTTGTCTATTTGTTTGTTTTTGCTTAATCCATTTACATTTATTCACCCAGCCCCACACCAGAGGGAAAGGGGGTTGGGAAGGGATAGAAGGTATAAGGGAGATAAGTGGTCATTGAAGTAGATTTTACTTGGGGTGGTGAACACACAGTACAATACACAAATGATGTATTAAATAATTGTACACTGGAAACCTATATAATTTTATAAACCAGTGTCATTTCAATAAATTCAATAAAAAGGGGAAAAAATTGTCTATGCCTTTTTGAGCAGGAGATTCTTGTTTATTTCTTAATTTAAAAATTACTCAACCACCCCAAGTGTCCATGAGATTAACTCAATCCAAGAGTTCAGTAAAATTTAGAAGGGAACAGAAGAACCCAAAAGGTTAGCTTAAGCCATTCATTCCGCATCTGCCACACTGGGCCCTGGCAAATTCTCCAGAACCTGTGAGCACTCAGGCCAGTGCTAACCAGTTGGCTCTCATCCAACTAATGGCTGGATGATGGTAATTAGTTATTATGGTGCTCTTAATCATATCTGTAGTTCCATTCCTCAGACCATACTATTGAGCTAGAATAGCTTAGCCAGGTGGCCTAATAGCCTCAGTCAATGCTGTATTTTCTCTTAATCCACTCTAGTAGAGAATGACCATTCTTCCAGAATCAATCTGTGTCTTTGCCTCATTCTAAAACTGAAGATGGGGTACTCCATAATATCCTCCCCTAAATCATCTCCCTGAAATCATAGTTAATTGGAGGTAATATTTTATGAGCACTCCACGTAGGATAAAGTTACTTCTTTAGTCATTAGTTCTATATTCTTCTCTTTTCTATAAAAGTCCATAAAAGAAGGGAACTGTTTGATGAATTGCTAAGTGAACACTTGTGTCAAGAATCAGAATATTATCAATACCTTAGTAATGCCCAAACCAATACCCTCCATATCTTACAGATAATCACTATCCTCCCCTTGATGGTACTCACATTGTTTCTTGTCTTTTTTTTTTTTATTTTGATTGTTAAAGTGTGCATCTCCAAGCAATATAGTTTTGCTTTCCTGTTTTGTGCTTTATATAAATTGAATAATATGGTATAATAAAATACAGTATTTATTCTTCTAACCAACTAATTTTGTTCAGCATTATGTTTGTGAGATTGACCCATGTTTTTATTTGCTCCTATAGTTACCAGTCAGCAGTTCATGTGCTGTTTCCCATTTGAGGACAATATCAGTATTTAATTATGCATTTTACTTTGCTAGACGTTTTGTCATACTTTTATGTTGCTGTTTCAAATAATGTTTATTTTGCTTGTGAGTTTTTTTTACATATGCATACATTTCTACTTAGGTATACACTAGGAAATATAATTATTAGATAATAGGATAAATTACTTTTAATTTAGAGGTTAATGTCAAACACTATTCTAGAATGATTGTACCGATTTCAGATCTCACCAGCAGTGTATGAGAACTAGAATTACATTTTTGTAACATTCTCACCAAATGTCAGACTATAATTTTGTGGACAAAATGATAGATGTGTAGTAATATTTCACTGTGGTGTTAATTGTGTGGTTCTCATGACAATTGTCGTTGAACAACTTTTTGAATGCCTATTGGACAATTGAATTTCCAATGGTGAAGTGCTGTTAAAATTGTTTATACAAATGTTTATGTCACTGTCTTAATAATTTTTAGGTTTTTTTTTATATTCTAAAAATGAGCTGCTTATCTATTTTATGTTCTGAGATGTCTTTATTCACTCCATGATTTGAGTTTTTGTTTCTAATGGTGTCTTTCAAGTGAAAAGAAGTTCTTAATTAGAAAGTAAAGAAGTTTATCTATGTTATCTTTTAGATTTGTGCTTTTTTGGTTTGTTTGTTTTTTTCTGCTCTGTTTAACAAATTTCATTTATCCTGACATCAAGAATATATTATCCCATATTTGGAACTGCAAAATACTATGCTAGAATTTTATTACAGTGTAGGGCAAGAACATATTTCATTTTATTTTTCAATGTGGATAACTCCTTCTTGCTAACACCATACACTGAAAAGTTTGTTCTTTATCCCACTTCTTTGCAGTGTGTATTTGCCATAAACCAATATGCAGGGGTATATATATAGACCTTCAATTTTTCTACTGGTTCTGTCTTTACACTAATACCATACTCTCTTCTCTTAATTACCATAATCCTATCTAATAAAAGAGAAACATGGTAAATAGCCGTACCTCCGCTACCCTTCCCATTGGCTAATCAGGGCGATATGCAAATTAACTGCCAGCCAAGATGGCGGCCGGCAGCCAGGCAGCTTGAAGCGAACATGAGACTTTCTTGCTTCAGTGAAAGAGGAAGCCAACGTTCCCCGCCTGCCACTGCCAGCCTCTGAGCTTGCAGTTTGAAACATTGTTACAAATATAGAAGCTAAACAAAACCTCAGAAACCTGCTTTCAGCCAGCCGGGATCTCAGAGCTAGAGTTGAAAAAGTGTTTCGATTATAGAACCCAAACAAACCAGATACCTGCTTTCAGCAGCCGAGGCCTCAGAGCTGGAGCCAAGCCTCAGAGCTAAAGCTGGCCCAAAAAAAAAAAAAAAAAAGAAAAAAAGGACAGGTTGGGAGCTTCAGTCACCCGCCAGCCTGAAAACAGCCCTCAGCCCCTCACCCAGACTGGCCAGGCACCCCAGTGGGGACCCCCACCCTGAAGGGGGTGTGACCAGCTGCAAACAGCCATCAGCCCCTCACCCAGGCTGGCCAGGCACCCAAGCGGGACCCCCACCCTGATCCAGGACACCCTTCAGGGCAAACCAGCCAGCCCCCACCCGTGCACCAGGCCTCTATCCTATATAGTAAAAGGGAAATAGGCCTTCAGGCCCCGGGATCAGCGGAGCCGCGAGGCCTCCCGGCACCAGGATCAGCGTGACAGGGG
>NW_005354010.1:294810-302081 GCF_000412655.1 Myotis brandtii
CCCGAGTGCACAAATTTTTGTGCACCGGGCCTCTAGTCTATAATAATAAAAGTGTAATATGCTAATTAGACCAGGTGTCCTTCCTGACGACCTTCTGGACAAATCCCGGGCATTGAGGGAAGCCCAGGTCCCGGGTGCCAGAGGGAAGCCGGTGCTGGCAGCTGGGGGAAGGAAGGCCTACTCTTGCATAAATTTCATGCATCGGGCCTCTAGTATTATGACAAATCTTCAAATTCTGTATAGAAAGTTTTTCCTCCTTAATCTTCATGACCTTCCTGCTTATTTTCGTGTTTGAACTCCATATACATTTTTGAAGTAGCTTGTTATGGCTCATTAAAACACTAGCTGGGATTTTAATCCCCAGCCCAGGCCTTCATCCCCCCATTGTCTGCATCCATTGGTTATGCTTATATGCATACAAGTTCTTTGGTTGATATTCTTACTATCCTCCTAATGTTGGTAATTTCTGTGGTGATGGCTCACATGTTATTTTTCATCTAAGCTCTTTTGTGCCTTCCTTCTGGTTTTATTTGTCTTCCCCACTAATTTGCCAATGGTATTCATCTTTTCAAAGTCTACACTATAGTCTGTAGATATTTTCAACTGTATAATCACTTTTTAGTTCTTAAATTTATGCTCATGCCATTTTTGGTTCAATTTTGTATTTTTGTTTTGATAGGTTTTTAAGTAGATGTTTAATCCATTTGTGTTCAGTCTACTTTTTATTTAGTTTTATTTAATTTATGCAATAACACCATAATTATACCTCTAGGTTGAATTAATTCCATCCTAAAAGTTTGATTATGTATTTACATACCTATTCAGTTTTAAATGTTTTCTAGTTTGAGTTTTGACTCATCTTTTCTTCATATATAATTTGTAACTATAAATACATGCACACAAAATAATGCGATTACGTTATTTTCTAAGGAAATAAAGTTTTAACTTCTGTAGGTCATTTCTGAATTTTGGATGGTATTATTAAGAAAATGTATTATTAATTGTTTACTTGATGTGATTATCTTCAGATGTGCTTGAGGGCATCCCATCTTCAAATTTTGAAAAGGTAAAGTGTAATCTTGAAATGGATGTATGTTCTTAGGTTGTTGGGTATAGTATTCATTATATAATTATTGCCCTAACTGGTTTGGCTCAGTGGATAGAGCGTTGGCCTGTGGACTCAAGAGTCCCAGGTTTGATTCTGGTCAAGGGCATGTACCTGGGTTGTGGGCACATCCCCGGTAGGAAGTGTGCAGGAGGCAGCTGATAAATGTTTCTCTCTCATCAATGTTTCTAACTCTCTATCCCTCTCACTTCCTCTCTGTAATAAAAAATCAAAATATATTTTAAAAATAATTATTATGCCACATTTCTAGATACTCCTATTTCAAATTATTTTTCAGCACTGTAGAATACTACTAGAGGCCCGGTGCACAAAATTCATGCACTTGAGGGGGGAGTGTCCTCCAGCCCAGCCTGCACCCTCTCCAATCTGGGACCCCTTGGGGGATGTCCCACAGGAATTGGACCTAAGCCGGCAGTCGGACAACCTTCTCTACAATCCAGGACTGCTGGCTCCCAACCACTCTCCTGCCTGCCTGCCTGCTTGCCCCTAACTGCTTCTGTCTGCCAGCCTGATCACCTCCTAACCACTCCCTTGCCAGCCTGATTGATTCCTAACTGCTCCCCTGCCAGTCTGATTCTTCCTAACTTCCCTCCCCTATAGGCTTGCTCACCCCAACTTCTCTCCCCTGCCATCCTGGTCACCTCTAACTGCCCTCTCCTGCAGGCATGGTTCCCCCAACTGCCCTCTCTCACCCGCAGGTCCAGTAACCCCAATCTGCCATCCCCTGAAGGCTGGTACCCCCAACTGCCCTCCCATGCCAGCCCAGTCACCCCCAACTGCCCTCCCCTGCTTGCCTGATCACCCCTAACTGCCATCCCTTGCAAGCCTGGTCCCCCCCAACTGCCCTCCTTCACCTGCAGGCCCGGTCACTCCAATTGCCCTCTCCTGCCAGCCTGATCACCCCCAACTTCCCTCCCCTGCTGCCTGGTTGCCCCTAACTGCCCTCCCCTGCAGTGGCCATCTTGTGTGAGGGCTTGATGGTCAATTTACATATTTCCTCTTTATTATATAAGATTTCTGTAATGATGTAACATTTCTATATTCTAAACTGTCTAATATGGTAATGTGTTCATGAGAGTTTGAATTATGGCTAGTGTAAATATATTTTTAATTTATTTAAGTTTTATTTGAATTAGCCACATGTGGCTTAGTAGTTACCAAATTAAACTGGGGTATTTTTGTATCTATACTAAATTTTTAACTGTTTCTCCTGGTATGTTCAATTAGAAATTGCTAAAAACCACCCAATATCAATGCTTATATTACAGCTATCCATTTTAGTTTATACAATCTGATGTCATTTTTTACTTGCATATGAATTGCTAACTATATTTTCTTGGTAAATTAGTTTTCAATGTATTAAATGACCCCCTTTATCTGTAGTAATTATTTGGGTATTAATTTTTTTCTGATGTTAACATGACTTCCTCAACTTTTTAAAAAAATCAATGTTTCTGATACCACTTTTTCTATCATTTTAATGTCAACATCTTTATGTTTTGATGTCTCTTGTAAACAACATATACTGTTTACATTTAATTCTGTTAGAATGTAGTCCTATAAAATTTAAAGCATTTCATCCATGTATTTTCAGTGTAAAACTTGTTTATATTGATTTATTTCTGATGACTATTTTCTCATCATTCCTTTCTTTTTTCTCTCCGTGCACACACACAACACACACACACACACACCATTTACTATTTTACTCGGAGAGTTAATAATATGTTTTCTAAACTTATCAAGAAACTAATATAATTTTTAAATTTGCTCTTCTCACAGCAATTATGAAGAACTTATAAGAATATTTGTTCTTGTCTCTAGTTTTATTACTATTCTGTATTTTACACTTTGTAAGATTCCAAAACTCATAAAGCACCATTATTATTTTTAGTAGTTCCTATTCAGTTAGTTTTACAAACATATTTTTCATTTTCAGTTCAGTCTACTTTTATCTGCATCTCTAAAATTTAATCTAAGAATTCTTTTTCTTCTACCTAAGGAAACAGGTCAGTTTTCCCCATGAGTATGCATATACTAGAGGTAAATTCATTTCTCCTTTGCCTAAACTAAGTTTTCCTTCCTTCTTAAAAGAAACCTTGCTAGGTATAGAATTGTAAGATGGAAGTTAATTAATCTTTTTCAAACATTTGTCTCTGGCTTTGCTTCTGTTATGTAATTAGCTGTAAGGCTTATTTTGGTTCTTTGAAGGTCACCTCTTTTACTTCAGCTGCTTTTAATATTCTCTTCTTCCTTCCTCCCTCCCTCCCTCTTTCTACAGTTTTAGTACATATTTCTCAATATGAATCTTCCTTTTTAGAATTTAATCTATGTCAGTATGCATATGTCTTCTTGAATCTGTAAATTGATATTTTTCATTTTTCGAAAAGTCTCATGTGTTAAATCTTCAAACATTGCGTCTACTCCACATTATATGTTCGCTTTTCTGGGGCTGCAAATAATTTCCTGTCAACTTTTCTCTCTGTATTTATGTCTCTTATCCTCTTTTTTTGTATTTTGCATCATTTTATCTCTTGCTGCTACATTTTGGTTATTTTTTTTTCTGTAACTGTCTTCCAGGATAGTAGGAATTAATATGCTATGTAACACATCCCCTTGGTTGTAAATTATGGTTATTTTTGTTTGCTCATATTCATAAAACTGTCATCATTTCATTTTTCGATTTTTAAATTATTTAGCACTTAAAAAATTCTACTTGATTATTTTAATATATTCGACTTACAAAAGAGGTGCTGAATCTGTCTTCATAAGCTCTTCACCCAAATTCCCCTTACGCTAACAATTCATGTCATTGCAGAACATTTATCAAAAGGAAGAAATTAATCTTGCTCTTACACCATTAACTAAAGCAAAACACTGATTTATATTTAACTAGATTTTCCCACAGAAGTTCTTTTTCTAGAGCCTGCATTGCATTTACATTTTGTGCATTCTGAGACCCTCCATGTCTCTAACAGCTAGTCAGTCTTGCCTTGTCTTTCATGTCCTTGACATTTGTAGTGAATACAGACGTGTTGTATTGTAGAATGTTCTTTCACTTGGGTTTGTCTGTTTTCTGATGATGAGATTGGGACAATGCATTATTGGAAAAGACGCTCCCTAGGACACCTTAGTTTTCCTGCCCACTATGAGCCCAGTCCAAACACCATCAATTGATTTGGGGTGCTTTTTCCTGTGAGAACACAGAGCGAGGAGCTTAACATGTGCCCCACAGCAGTAGCTGCCAGGAGATGACATGCTTCCTCAGCCTGGTGCCTGGAGAGTTGAGGCTGAGTGAGAAAGCTAAGGCGGCCTGACAGGGGGAGGGGAGGAGGATGGCAGGCATTTCTTCTCCCTTTAATCCAGCTTTGGGATTGACTGGGCACTCCTTCCTGCACTGCCTAGTGTTTAGAAAATGTTAAGACTCAGAGGTACTTTTATAAAATGATCAGGATGCATTGCATCCATGCCTCTGCTTAAAGCCTTTGGTGTTCAGCTCACCCTGTGCCTACTTCCCCACAAGACCAGATATGGTGGAAACCAATAGGTACATAAATTATGGGTTCTGCTCTTTCCTTAGTTTTTCTGAGATACTCAGAATAGTACATCTGACCTTGGTCCCTCTTGGAGACAAAGAGATTTCAGTTTCACTAATAATTATCTCTTTTTTTAAAAAACAGATGAGGTTGAACAGAAGGGCAGGGAGACACTGGGGTTATGAATGGAGAGAGTGGTTCTATGCCAATAAGATTTTCATTTCTTTTTAATTTAGTGCAGCCACCTGCTAGGGTTCAACTGAACAGATTTTGATTATTTTGTTAACACAAAGCTATATACTTAAACTACAAAGTTTGCATTGCTGACACTATTTCATCTTTGGAGATTGTTTGACTCCGGAGCCACAGCCACCCTGCCTTTCAGAGGAGGGGTCCTATCAGTTTGCACATGGTTGAAAAGTTCCCCTTGTATTTGGAGGGAATGAGCAATAACCAAGTCACCATTGTGATGTCTCATTCTGATTCCCCCCTTCCCCACCTGGCATCATTTAAAGGCAGACTAGTGAGAACTACTTCCTCCTGGTCCCCTCTACCCAGTACTCTGACAAAGCATTAGCTACCAGATCCCAGGGTGTCTTCTCATATTCCTAAACCAAGTCCACTGGATCCTTCTCCTCTGTTCTATCTATGTCTCTTTCAGCAGCTCATGCTCATTATAAAAACCATCAGAGTCTCTGATTTCACTTCGTCTTACTAATGGATAAATTTCTCTCTTACTGTTTAGAGAATGCTGGCAGAAAACATGGGACTCCTGGATCTCAGACAGCACATTATTGCTCGTGGCACAGGGAGCAGCGTGAGCATGATGTGTTTGTTGCCCTTGCCCTCCACCACAGGCCACATGGAGGGCCCATGTAGTGAGCAGAGCACAGGGAAGAAGGAGCAATGATTTTAGAGCACTGTTGTGTTGTGACAAGCAGCAAGCACACTGACTCTTTATCCCAGAGGGAGATATCATATTATCCTTCAAGTTTGCTCTGTGCTAACACAATCTCGAACAGCATGCCAGGTAAACAGTGGCCAGAGACTTATATCATAAGCACACCCAGCGAAAGTGGGACAGGAGATTGCCTGTCCCAACAGTTCAGTGCATGAACTGCCAGAGACAGGAAAAGATGGATTCAAAAGGACAGTTTGAGAAAAGAGCAAAATGATTATCTCTTTATTGAATCCCACTCAGTATTTAAATCAAGTATATTTATAAATCGCATGCATATATGACTGCTGTTCTCTTAAGTATATTATAAAACATTAACTAAATTGAAATATTTTTAAATGAGAGAAAATAAATATAAGATGAATATCTAATGTTTTTTCCCATGTAGTAGTAGACCATCATGCTGATGCCATTATAAAGACCTGGTTATTATTAACAGGAAAGGAATAAAGGGGTGGCTAGATAATAAAGGCATGCCATTTATACAGCTTTACCGGAAAGCTGCAGTTAGCATTCTACAAGTCTGATCCCCACAGATCACTGAGGGGAGGGACTGCACAATAGACACATGCCCGACAGGTCTGGGTTACGTGGGAAGATGCTTACCTGTCAGTCACACCTGGGAGGGAGTCAGTAGCCACTTCTGGGTCCTGGAATCCGAGATGCTTAACTTCTGAACAAAGGAACCCTCTCTTGGATCTCTCTTGCTGCTCACCCCTGACTCAGGGCCCACTGGGCTTGCACATTCTGCACTTGCTGTGGGCCACGTGGACGCCACACAATGCATGAATGGCCTGAATCTAGCCTCATGCTACATCAGACCTAACTCCACCATGAAACAGAAGCTCTGGACACTGGCCCTACTTTTGGCTCTAATGAAGCTGGCTGCACTTTTTTTTCAGGACTGGGTTAAGGGACATGGAACTTTACAACCTGATGGATGTAGCTCCATGAAAATAAAGTATTTTACCACATCTCATCCCCCTTGGGGGCCTCTGGACATGCTCATTTCAGTGGTACCCAAGAACCCCTCTCCCACTAGCAACTGAGGAATCCCACTGGTGTAATCCTCTGATAACTGCTCTTGGTAGTATGGATTGCTACTTTAGTTCTTAATGCGTACATAAAGGATTTTTTATTTTCCCTTTTCTTTTTTGTGTGGCATATTATATTATATCTCCTCAATAAATATTTGTTGACCAACTACTGTGATCTAAAATATCCTATAATGCCTGGCTACTTCTGATTTAATGGTGTCTTATTTAAGTACTAGAGGCCCAGTGCACAAAAATTTGTGCACTCGACGGGGAGAGGGGGTCTCTCAGCCCGGCCTGTGCCCTCTCGCAGTCTGGGACCACTCGGGAGATAATGACCTGCTATCTTAGGCCCACTCCCGGGTGGCAGAGGGCAGGCCCAATCCCTAGGTGCAGCCCCTGGTTGGGCTCAGAGCAGAGCCAATTGGGGAGTTGGGGCGCCACCCCCTGTCATGCACAGAGCAGGGCGGAAAGGAGGTTGCGATGCCACCACTAGTCACGCTCAGGTTAGGGCCGATTGGGGGGTTGGGGCACCACCCCCTGTCACACTCAAAGCAGGGTCGATAGGGAGTTGCAGCACCACCCCCTGTCACGCACAGAGCAGGGCCCATCAGGGG
>NW_005354010.1:303000-308152 GCF_000412655.1 Myotis brandtii
TTCTATATTTGTTACTATGTTTCTTAGAGAGCAGCTGAGAGGCCGGCAAGGCAGGCGGGGAACCTGGCTTCCTCCGTCACTGGAGCAAGCAAGCCTCCCTGTTCGCGTCAGCTGCCTGGCTGCCGGCCGCCATCTTGGTTGGCAGTTAATTTGCATATCTCAGTAATTAGCCAATGGGAAGTGTAGTGGCCGTATGACTAATTACCATGTTTCTCTTTTATTAGATAGGATGATAAAAACCAGAGAATCCCTCAGCCTCAGGATGCATGTACTAAAAGTGAATGGTCCAATCTAAAACTCATTTATTTGTTCCAAAGCAACAATTTGAATTCCAAAGCTGCTTTTGCACCAAAGGTGGTTCAGGTTTAATTACATCATTTTTTATCTGTGAATGTGTACACTTTGCTCCAGTCCTTCAGCTGAATCCATTCTTGTCACAAAAACATCATTAGATGGAACATCAGGCAAAAACAGACAAAAAAGTTGGATTTCAATAAACCCCTCTTGTTATTGCAGTAAAATAGCTATACATCACTTCCTCTTCTCCTCCCCTCCCCTTCTATCATCTCCTCAGTTATAAGAAAAATCAACCCCAGAAACAAAATTACCAGTAAAATATATAATGCTGAACCATGGCATAATAATTAACAGACATATAACATAACAGCAGATACAATAAACCATAAAGTTCTTGTTTTTAAATAATAACTTAGGACTTGGCCTGGACTCTGGATTTATCAGTTTGCACATGATTGTACCTGGTCTGTAATTTCTCATGTATATTTTACATTTTAAATTTGATCACTTTATAAAATGAGGTTAATTTATCCATTGTGCGATAATGTCAAAGTTTCAGAAAGCTAAGAACATTTTTATTCATTCAATATAGAATAATTATTTTTTATTTAATTACACCTCTTATATGTTTTTCCAAAAATACTTGTAGGTTAGGTTTGAATGCCTTTGGTGCTTCAATGGCATACAGAGATTTAAAGGTCAGTAGGGAGAAAAAAAATCAATAAGTGGATAAGGTAAAAGTGATAAAATGTTTTAGTGGTTGAATGGATTAGGCTAAAATAACAGTTGATGGAATATATAAATTTAGTTAGAAAGAATATTAAAAGTACAACATCTCCTCAGAAAACATTTTGTAACTGAGTTTAAAAGATTCTAGAAAACACAGCGTGAAAATATTTGTAATGTCATCCCTGGACTCATCTTAACATTAGATTGGTGAAATATTTAAAAACATAATTCAAAAGAAATAGTAATTCTTACATTGTTGAGGTGGTTATGTGACCTGCAGGTCCTTTTCACCTCTATCATAGAGGAATTTTATTATCTGGTCTATCTATTTGATAACCTCTTTTAAAAAGCAAACAAATGCATTGCATCAAATTACCTCCATAACTTTAGTCAAATAGAAATCTGTACAGTGCATAAAACAGCAGTCTATGCAGATGTTAGCCAGGAGAAAGTATAAAATACACACACACACACACACACACACACACACACACGTAGTTAGTCTAACTATTATTCAAGAAAGGAATACATTTTAAAAAGACATTTGATCAAATACTAAATCAGATTATTGTTCTACTTTTCTAGTTAACTAACTATATGAACTCAGTTTATAAATCTATAACAGGAAATTGAATTAATTACTACTATGATACAGCTCTAATAGTAAATGAGTATGTAACTCATTTTATAATTTCCTAGAACAAAAATAATATCCTCTACATTATGTGGATAATTTATTACAAATTTTCCATAAAAACCTTTACTTATTTAGATATACATTTTGAATTTACTTTAGATGATTACCTTTTTATACTTGTTGGCAATACTTATAAAAATATCTGTGGGATGCAAACTAAGTATCAAAAGGCTATGTTAATGAGAATAAAGTAATTAACATTCATTGAAGATATTAACTATATTGCAGATCCACCTTTTTCATTATAAAGCTGCATTTTTTCCAGTGTGTTTTTGACAAAGTAGAAATTATCATGAATGTATCAATTAAAATTATATTGATATTTAAAAACACCTTCAACTGCTTAACAGGAAGTTACTATAATTTATGTTATTTCCCATTGAAGGTAGAAGTAAATCCAATATATGTCTATAGTTGTGTTACTATATTTTTATAAATTTATACAAACAAAATAATACCTTATTCATTTTGTTAAGGCTCTTTCTTATTAGTATAGTATAAAGGACTTGACTCATTTTTTTGACTGATTCTTAAAATTAAAGCAACTAATTATATCACAAGGCTGGAAAGAATGTGCCATTATTGGGAGCTTGGAAAAAGGGTACAGAAATGAGTAAGCTTCAGGAACATGGCAGTTTAATTCTTACTTAGAGTCTTTCCCAAAGCTGAGCCTGGCACTTCAGCAATTGATGTAGCTGGTGAACTTGAACCATTCTTAGTAGAGTTTGTTAAACTAAATGCTCAGATCTATCATGGATGAACATAAAGCGAGGTTCACCTATTCATTTTATTTGTTTAACAGGAGAGACCAGAAGTCATAAGATAGTAATTATATGTTTATACAATTTCACTCTTTGATACCATATGATTAGAACTATACTTAATAAGTTTACATTCCCAAAATATTTTGAAAACTGCAGCAACCCCCTATAATATGATTATATTTTACCTCTAATTCTTTTGAAAAATTATAAATTTAATGAATCTAATACTTAATTTATTAGTTATATAGTTAGTTATCTTTTTTATTGGTTTTAAGAAGACAGAGTATGCACTTTTATTACTCATTTTGATTTGACAGTCTAAAAGGGTGCTTAATTAGTGGCAGGCAGTTTAAATTGTATCATTTACTGCTAATAAAGGCGCAATGTTTTCAAAACAATTACTTTAGTTGGTCCCTTACATCAAAGACCATGTCTAGGAATGGGTCAAAGCATTATCACCCTAAAATATTATCCATGACTGTTTGTAGGGTTTCACTTATTTGTTTTCTGACTCCATAATCTTAAACTTAATATAACTCATTTCCTTTTTCATGAAGAAAGGGACTGAAATAAAATTACCAATAGCCATTAGGTTAGACACCAGTAGTTGTGACACTGAACATTTAGAAGCTTTCACCTTATCAGTATTTACACATAAATCTTGCTGAACACATTAATAATGTGAGAAAAATTGTTGCAATGAGATTGTTTAAACTACTCCAAGAAATCAAGTTGTTTTGAATATGCTCCAGAAATCTAGAATTCCTAGTGTCTTAAAACAGAATTGCTGTACCATATAGCTCCAACCTTTAAAGAAACTAAAACAAGGAAGATAGCCAACACTTTGAAAGTCTTCTAATGCATGTTTTAGAGACTAAAATTAAAGTCCTCTGCTTTACAGTAAAGTTATTTATTTAAAATTAAAACTGAATATCAATATTACTGAAATCATTATTAATTAGCCAATTATGTACCACCATGTTTGATTATATTAAAGTACATTTTGTAATTACTATTAATTGTTTATATATATTATTTTAGGTATGCAGTCTCCAATTTGTGGATTTATGCCCTAGTAAAAAGAAAAAAAATACTCATAATTTTATTCATAGTAATGGTAATATTTGAAGTATATATTTTTTGTGAACCATCATTTGTATTACTGTGTGGAATTCATATTTGAGATGTTAATGTTGCTTGCACAATTTTCCTCTTTGTTTTAATTTTATATATGCATCTTATATGCATGTGGGAAATAGGGATTTTTTTATGTTTGTAGGAAAAAAGTGGCATTAGGTGAAGGCTTTGGTTGTGAAAAATTCACATTAGTTAGACTTTGCATAGGATTTTAGCTTACACACCCAATTTAGACAACCTCAATTGTAAATCATAATTCTTCCCAGGTTTTCTTAAAACTCAGTCCAGGTGAGGAAGAAAAAAAAGCAACAACAAAGAAAAAAAACCAAGAAACCCAAAGACATTTTGGCAAATTTGCCTCTGACTCAGTTTGTAATGAACATCTTGCTGAGCTTTGCTTGTGAATAGCAAAAACACGTGTGATCTAGCAAAAGATGGATCATAAAACCGTAAATATCCTGTCTATGCTAAGAAGATTGAGAAATGAGAATAAGCCTTCACCTGGCTGATCCTTTGGAAACAATTTCTGGTTTTATGTGTTTTGTTGTCACAATATGAGCACAATTCAAAGACCTCAGTGGTCAAAGCCTTAATTTTGAAAGGTAGGCACAGGCGAGACTCATATCCTAGGTGAGACTCAGGTGGACAGGCTTTCAAGAGAAATGTTGTAGAACGATGCAAGGATCAATGACATGCATGTAATGGAGCTAAATGACAGTTTAAAAAAAAACACACAAAAGTGTTACCTCCACAGGAGATCCTGACTCAACCTGTCAGTTAATTGGATACATAGGTAATGGAGAGCAGGAGATAATGATGAAAATTATTTGCGAAAATTAACATGGGGAGAAACTATTTTATGAAATAAGATATTTAAATGTAGAGTGAAGCCTTCGAATATGATTCTTTTCCAAATGTTTCATAGTCTGTTTCACAGGGCTAAAGAGCTAGATGTTAAAATGTCACCTGTTGGAATGTTATCAAATGAAATTAGAAAGAGAGGATATATTTGTAAAAAAAGAGAGACGTCAAAGTAGCTGGCATTTAATGTTTTCATTAATCTGAAATAACTAAACTTTTCCTGGTAACAAAAAAAAAAAAATGGAAGAGCTAAAATCCCATATATATAGAATAAGAAAAGAAAAAAATTACATAAATTTGAATAGAAACAAAACCATATAGCTAAATCTTCAAATTGTATCGTTGATGTGGCTTAGTTGTTGCGACAATCCATTAGGATGCTTGTAGTACATATCTGTAAAATATTTTTAATAAAATGTCAGAAACAAAAAAAAAATAAATATGTCCATAAAATGTTTATTGTATTACTTTAATGAGGCCTATATATTTTAAATAAGATAGTATCTACACTAATAAAAGAGAAACATGGTAATTGGCGTACGACCGCTACCCTTTTCATTGGCTAATCAGTGAGTATATGCAAATTAACTGTCAGCCAAGATGGCAGCCGGCAGCCAGGCACTGAAGCGAGCAGGGAGGCTTGCTTGCTGCAGACTCCAACGTTCAC
>NW_005354010.1:309376-310087 GCF_000412655.1 Myotis brandtii
GGCCCTACCCTGAGCGTGACTGAGGGTGGCATCGCAGCCTCCTGATTCGCCCTGCTCTGTGCATGACGGGGCGGTGCCCCAACTCCCCAGTCAGCCCTGCTCTGAGCCTGACCAGGGGCTGCACCTAGGGATTGGGCCTGCCCTCTGCCACCCGGGAGCAGGCCTAAGCCAGCAGGTCGTTATCTCCCGAGGGGTCCCAGACTGCGAGAGGCCACAGGCCGGGCTGGGGGACCCCCCTCCCCCCGCCCCCCGAGTGCACAAATTTTTGTGCACCGGGCCTCTAGTGTAATATAATGATAAGACATTTATCATTTGACTTATTTGTTTCTTATTTTTCATGTGCTTCAAAAGCATCTAAAATTGAGGTTATCCCAGTGCATTGTTAACACCTCCCCAATTTTTGTGGTTTGTGAAAGAATAATCATAAATATCATGTCAAGAAAGACTCTAGAAAATAAACACCCTTGTTATTGGTTCGTCTATGTGTGGCTATTAGAGTCATGTGATGATACTATAAATACTTAAGTGTATTTGTTTTATATTAACTAGAGGAAACACACACATTTTCTAGAGAAAGTCAAAATATTATAACTTATGACTTAATTCCCTTATTTAGTGAAATTAGAAAAATAGATTTAAAAAGTACTTTTGCTTTTATCTTATTAATTAGTTTATTTTTTATTTGTGCCATTGAGTGGGCAAAGTTTCCTA
>NW_005354010.1:310294-318087 GCF_000412655.1 Myotis brandtii
GAAGGGAGAGGGATAGAGAGTTAGAAACATCGATGAGAGAGAAACATCGATCAGCTGCCTCCTGCACACCTCCTACTGGGGATGTGCCCGCAACCAAGGTACATGTCCTTGACCAGAATCGAACTTGAGACCTTTCAGTCCACAGGCTGACGCTCTATCCACTGAGCCAAACAGGTTAGGGCAGTTTCCTAGATTCTTTACTACAAAATTCTATGAAATGTGATGAATAGATACAAATAATTATATAATTTAATTAATCATTTTATGTAGAATAATCATGCTTATGTCCTAATAATTCCATTATATATTTTTTTCTAATTGGAGAATTTAAATTTGATTTCTAATGGCTTCATCAAAGCTTAAACATTTCTAAAGTATCTATTATTTGGGATTTCTAGAAAAATAGTAGAGAAGTTACTTAAATAAATAGATTATCACCATTTATTGTATCAAATAGATTTTAAAATATGTCAGGCCTTAAACTTGTCTATTTGCAAATATTGAGCAAAACTATTTTGATGGAAGAGTCCTGTATTGTAGAAAAGCATGAACTTGGTATCAGACTGGCATTAGGATCATCACTGTGTAGTCTTCCTACTTGTGTGATCATCATTTGAATGGCGCTTCCCTGTACTAGTACCAAGTTTTGAGACTTAGTGGGCATTGAAAAAACTGGCATTAAATTTCCAGAAAGAGCTGGTGACTATGAAGTTGACAGGGCACTGTTATTACTGATAAGGAAAGAGTTCTAGACACTTGAGGCTCTTTATTCTTCCTACAACATGTACTTTTATATATGGTGGCATCCACATTAAGATGCCTAACGTGTGACCAAAATTTTAAACACCAAAGAGAACCTAAGGATCTTGGATATAAAGTCTATAGGCACATGTATTATGCTCTTTTTCAAATCCACACATATGTATCTGTGTTGATTATTTAAAATAAAAATACAGAATTGTATGCCTAAATTTTATAATTTTACTTTCTTTACCTTTGTTAGAAACTGATGAGGATATATGACAGAAATTATTTTTAACAAATTGAATGCACTATTCAATGTATTTTATAATCTTAATAAAAATAATTTCACAAGTATAATTAATGCTACTATGGAAAGACTACAAAATATGCTTTCAAAATGACAAGGGATGTGATCTGCACCTATATATTAAGTGTAACAAATAAAAAATTTTACTAGAATATGTTACTGATTTTTTAACTGAGCAAACTCGATAGCATATAGACACAAGTATAATAAAGTTTTTGTTAACCACCAACACTGAGCCTTAACATTAAACTGGAAGATTTGTTTGATGCTTTCATTCCGCTATAATATTATAAAATCATTTATTATGAATTTTATCAAAGTGTCTTATTTTTATAAACATTAAACATTAATAATAATCTATGTTACTATGGAAATTTATATTTGTTTAAAAAAATAGGAGATCTTTGGGCAGATTTGAACTAAAAATCCTCTACAATTGACCTTTTCTAAAAAAAAAATAAAAAAAATAAAAAAAGAGAAAAGAATGGAAAATCCAACTCTGATATGTGACAGAACATTACAGGTTTCTTGGTTTCTTCTACACAATTTTGTCAGAGAAACAATTTTGTTATTTTGTTTCTCTCAGTGTTTTATTCTCTGCACAATGTCACCACCATTGTTGCTCTGGCCCACACCGAAATTATCACTAGTTAATCCATTCATTTGTGTGTTTGCTTTTGCCATTCTCTGTATCACATGGTCAGAGTTGTAGCATCATTAGTTAAGTCTAAAGAAAGGCTAAAAAAAGGTTAGCATTTTGTTCAAAATGAGATATTCTTAATTTCATTCAATATGAGAACAAATTTAAAAGGAACATCAGAAGTACTTCTCACCATACAAAATCCATCTATACTTCACCTTTTAAAGGGGCCTTTCTAACTATCCATTCCAACAACTTCCTAAAATGTATTTTTTTTAACAAAACAAAACAACTTTCTTTTAAAAGCACCTTTCCTGTCTATGCTACCTCTGCTCCGATCATAGCATCATTTCAAGTAACTTCATCATTTATACATTTTCCTAGGTCCAATATTGTCTATAATACTTTTTAAGTTTTACCTCCTGGACTTGATCAAGTTTCTATAAAATGAGGCCTGTTTCTGTTCTAGACATAATATTCAAAGCAACTGAAACAGTAATATGATAAAACTGGGTGATCAATAATTCATGTTGGAAAATAAATGAGTAATATTCAATATATATGAATAAATTCAAATATGTATATACATACATATGTATATTTCTTATGTATTCTCAGTGTATATCATGTATAATTCCTGGCATATGTCATAAAGAACCCACCCATTAAAGGAAAATAGATCTATCAATATTATGAGTCTCAGAAAATATGTGTTATAAGATTTTTGAACTTGCTTTATCTCCCCTTCATATGATTAACCTTCTCTTGTTTAGTTTGTATGACATTTCTTTTCTAGGGACTGTGCAGAATGAAACACAGTCCCCGCAAGCACATCATCTGTTTGAAGGACATCCAGGGAGAGACAGCCAACTAGGCTGTAGCCAGACTTGCATTCCACTCCCAGGAGAAATTGAGAAGGGAGGTGGACATTTGTACAAGTGCCAAAATGCCAAGCATTCTGATGAGCGAACTAGGGGTTTTTGCATGTTGCCACGCTGAAGGTCCCTTGAACCAGTGTTCTACACATGGATGTTTTCTTTGTGTTTTTCTCCTCCTCAAAACAGGCAAATGCCACCATCTTTACCAATGTGGCTCGACTCCAGTGCTGTTTTCAAGCTAGATGGATAGCTATTCTATTCAAGTCCCCCACATAGCTCCATTCTAATAATAAGAGAACATTTTCCAAATATTACCATTTCTTTCCTTTGACTAGTGTCTTGATGCCATGGTGCAGACGAAGAAAGCAGTAGTGCATAGCCATGGCCTGCCACAGCAGACAATAAATCAGAAGTGATCACTAGTTGCGCTCAGTTTCTGAGAAGTTCATTTTCTTTAACTGTTGTTAACTGACAGGCAGAACCACTTGCTTTAGCGCTTTCTGACAGATCCCATTGAGATCAGTGAAACGGCAGCGAGAAAGCTAAATAGATGCCTTAGGTCAGCCCGATGGCTTTTCTTCTGCTATTAAAGATGTATTACCTTGGACCTCTGTTAGCAGATGGCTTTGACGCTCCCACACACATACAAGAAGCATGGGTTATATCCTCCAGGAATAATATTCACAGCAATAATAAAGGATGCTGTCGTTTAGAATGTCCATAAGTGAGTCACAGAGAACAGAATAGTTCTGGAAAATATCTTCTCCCAAGTAAAGAATGACTACAGCTTTGCTCTAGTGTAGGTACATGCTATGTTTGAAGGGGGTAAGGTTTCCTAATAACAGGGTCAGCATAACACAAATATTTGGTAAAAGAGGAGGAGCTGGCATTGAGGAAGGGAAAAATGGGTTTATAATAATAATAATAAAAAACACCAAAAGGTACTTCATTTCTGTGTTCCTTCATATAGCACTGACAGTTTTAATTGTTACATAAAATACCGTCTCTAATTTCTTTTCAGATTTAGCATTAATGTTGTCACTTTCTGGCAAGCAGGTAAGGAAAGCCAACTTTGATCCTAGAATAACAGTATGGACTTGCTAAAATAAAATACTTTTTAAATAGATAAACAGAGAATGAATTGCAATCAGAAAACAGTGATATAAAAACAAAGAAAATGAGGAAAATGAATAAAGCTTGTGAATTGGAGGTATATGCCCTTGACTGGAATCAAACTTGAGGCCCTTCAGGCCACAAACTGATACTCCACCTGGCCAGGGCAGAGGAATATATATATATATATATATATATATATATGACATGGTTATTTCCGTACATATAACTCCTTTTGGTGAATAAAAACAAAGAAAACTTGAATTTTAAGATATCAGTTTGACAAATCTATTTAAAATATTTTTATCCTCTTGCAAACCAAATCATATTAAATAATTTCACAGGCTTATCTTCTTCACTATAGATAATCACCTCTTTTAATCTCTTCATCATTTCTGTTGTCCTGAACTGAACTAATACACATTATTTCCCTTTATTCATTGCTGATTCAGTCACTAGAAGTTTGTTTCCTGTGTAGCATTAAATGATGGGGACCAATCTTAATGAATATGATTTTTACAATATGGTGAAAACCATAGGTTATGTCCTTGAATTGCATCATTGAAATAATAGTTATTCCTTTTTAAATGCACATATTAAAATTGTACAATGATTTTCGGGCCCCACTCTAGTGCTGATTGCTTAACTTCTCTGCTTCACTTCCCCCATGACAGACACATTAATCAGCTCTACCACTTGTCTGTTGTCCTATATAGTTCAGTGGTATTAAGCCAAAATAGTTACAGCAAAATTATTATTTATATGTACTAGTGATCTGGTGCACAAATTCGTGCACATTGAAAGAAAACTAACTAGAAGAAATATTTTAATATTGCTATTTGCCCTTTCTCTATAATAGAAGTGTCAACCAAATTCATGATCGACAATGACAGATCAAAGCACACATGTGTGATTGGCGCCAGTGATAACTTTATATATATAGATAAACTTGGTTAATTAGACCTGCTTTCTGATTTAGCTAAACTTTTTCCAGCCCAGTGAAGCACCCCAACTTCTCTTTCAGGTAATTGTCAGCAACACAGAGTAAATACCAACAGGAAGCAGATTAGTAACTGCAGCAGAGTTTGACTATATTCTGCTCAGTGAGAAAACCTGAAGGAATTTTCAAGGTCCACCATTTATTACTTCTTTTCAGTTGGGTCAAGTTTCTAAGCTTTCTAAATCTCCATTTTATGGCTAATGAAAAGGAAATAGAATTCCACCGAGTCTCCTATCTACCTACTCTAGGACTTTTGTGATGATCAAATGAGATGAGGTACAGGAAAACGCTTTATAGACATTTGGTTAAAGTGTAAAATGTTTGCACCTGGCTGTAAAGCAAGTTGTGCTCTGGGGCTGAAGAAACTCCAAGGAGGCTAGTTGCTAGGGAGAGGAAGCCAGGCATTGCTACATGACGTCATTACCCGGTGCCCACAGCCTCTGTTTCCAGGCTGGGCTGGGCTGTGGGCCACATTTTGCACCATGGGGTCTCAGCAGTGTCGGTTGCAATTTGGTGGGCTGTCATTCCAGGGTGGTGGCAGGGCCTGTGTTCTACTTGGGGAAAGCAGAGTGTTGCTTTGTGGGAACCAGGTCCACAGTTCTGTTTCTCTGTAAATGGCCAGTGCGCATCACGGCAGCTCCTGCATTGAGCATCTGCCCCCTGGTAGTCAATGCGTGTCATAGGGACCGGTCAGTCACACACACCATATTAGCCTTTATATATATATATATATATTTAGATTCTAATGCAATCAAAAAAATTACCAAGCTATGGATTATTTTAATTAACATGTACTTCAAAATATTATTTTTTATGTTGGCATTTGTTTGGAAGTTAGTGTAAGAAGATATCTAGTAGACAAAGCAAAAAATTAAGGGAATGTAGAAAATTTTGCAGTGTGTTATTTCAAGAGTTGATACATTTTAATATATTATTTAAATTACATTAATTTTATTTTTAAAGATTTTTGAAGACCACTTTCTCTACAAGAATTCCATGAAAATTATTTCATTTTAAACTACCTTAAGAAAAAGATGTAATGCTCTGGACTGGAAATCTGTGCCCCTATGGACTGTGCAGAGGACCCAGGCATTTGGCATGCTGAGAGATTGGAGTGTCAAGTGGGGCTGATTGTTTTAGCCCCTTTTATTTGGTGTGGTGGTGAGGGGGTGTAAGGGAGCAAGATAGAGCTAAGGCATTGAGACTGTGTCTCCATATTGGGCTTCTGTCTTGGAGACAGACAGGTGTGTCCTGGGACCTTTGGGCTTCATTAGGGGGAAACAGAGCCCAGTTCCCCAATGAGTTCAGCCAGCACAGCCCAGGGAAGGAGAGGACGTCCCTATCCCCCCTCCCCTACAAGCTGTGGGCAACACCTCAACACATGGCCCTGTAAACCACTACAGTCAGAATCTGGATACCCCCTCAGAGAAAAGTTCTATGGGGGAAGGGAGAGGTGTATTTCAGGTCCTCTGCCCATTTTTTAAAATATATTTTATTGATTTTTTACAAAGAGGAAAGGAGAGGGATAGAGAACCAGAAACATCAATGAGAGAGAACCATTGATCGGCTGCCTCCTGCACACCCCTCACTGGGGATGTGCCCGCAACCAAGGTACACGCCTTGAACAAAATTGAACCTGGGACTTTTCAGTCCACAGGCCGACGCTCCATCCACTGAGCCAAACTGGTCAGGGCTTCTGCCCACTTTTTAATTGGGTTGTTTGTTTAGTGTTGAGTTTTATGAATTCTTTGTATATTTTGGAAATTAAATCTTTGTTGGAGCTACTGTTTGCAAATATCATCTCCTGTCTGGTTGGCTGCCTCTTTGTGTTGTTGTTAGTTTCATTTGCTGTGCTGGAGCTTTTTAATTTAATATAGTCCCATTAATTTTTTTGCCTTTACTTCCTTTGCCATTGGGGTCAACTTCATAAAGTGTTCTCTATGACCAAGGTCCAAAAGATTGTTATCTATGTTTTCTTCTATGTCACTTATTGTTTTGGGTCTTATATTCCCTTTTGAAGTAAATTTTGTAAATGGGGACAAACTGTAATCCAGTTTCATTCATTTGCATGTAGCTTTCCAGTTTTCCCAGCACCATTTATTGAAGAGACTATCCTTACTCCATTGTGTGTTTCTGGCATCTTTGCCGAAAATTGTAAGTCAATATACATGTGATTTTATAGCTGTTCCATTGATCTGTGTTGCTCTTTCTCTGCCAGTGCCATGTTGTTTTGGTTATCATAGCTCTGTAGTATAATTTGAAGTCAGGTAGTGTGATACCTCCAGCTTCATTTTTTTCAGGATTGCTTTGTCTATTAGGGTCTTTTGTGGTTCCATGCAAATCTGATGAATTCTCATTCTATTTTTTTAAAAAATGACATTGGAATTTTGATAGGAATTGCATTAAATCTGTATATTGCTTTGGAGGGAAAAAAAGATCCAAAATCTGAATCCACAATAGAGATATATTAATGGCTAACGACTGATTTTGGGGTTTTTATAAAAACAGATTTTTATGACAATTTCTTTAAAAATTTTCTAATTTTATTAAAAAATATTGACAATCACTTGAGATAATACCATGAATAGAAGTTAAATACAAACAAAAATACTCTAAACTTGGAATCAGAGATCCCTAATGTTAAATTCTCTGTCTGAAACACTAAGGATTTATAGTATGTTTATATTTAAATTTGCAGAAGCCTTGGTCATTATTTTATTTGCATATACAAAAATAAGATGGGGGGGGAGACTTCACAGGAGCCTGAGTATATACTAATAACAGAAAATGCTACATGATGTAAAAATGATAACTCTGACTTATAGCTTGAATTGACTAATTCTATGACCTATATCTAATTTACTATAATTAAACTAATGATAAATTAAATAAAAAATGCACTACATTTGCTCCACCACAGTGGCTCAGTGGTTGAGCATAGAACTATGAACCAGGAAGTCACGGTTCAATTTCAGGTCAAGGGCACATGCCTGGATTGTGGGCTCAATACTCAGTGGGGGATGTGCAGGAGGCAGCCAATCAATAATTCTCTCTCATCATTGATGTTTCTATCTCTCTCTCCCTCTCACTTCCTCTAATAATATTATATAT
>NW_005354010.1:318127-321540 GCF_000412655.1 Myotis brandtii
AAATGCACTGCATTTTATACTTCAATTTTAAATGCTATAATACAGAGAGAAAGTAAACAGCAGCTTTTCATTTAACACTGGAAAATAATGGCAACAATCATTAGTATAATAATCATTTCAACCATAGGAAATTGTTATTTTATATGTGAACATGATTGCATATTGTCAATGTCCTATGGCATACTCTATTAAGGAGAAATCTGGTTGATTAAGTCAATAGCTCACATATGAAGTTGCATAAGTGGAAATCTTGGCCACCTTTACTGGCTGGGTGATCTCAGGCAAATTACTAAAGCTCTCAGTTCCTCAGTTTCTTTGACTCTTCAATATAGATGATAATTACCTCTTTATATAATCGTTGTGAGGATAAAAAGGCTCATCAATATAAAAAAGTAGAAGAGTGCCTGTTATTATTTTTGCACTGAATAATCAGTTTAATATGTTGCAAGAATATCTTAAACTGAACTCTCAAAACTCTAAGAATGTCAGAACAATTTTTAATAAAATGAAGGCATTTCAAAAATTCCTTTATTATTAATTTCCAATATGATAATTTCCAAATTTACCTACCCTCTTTAATTCTTACGTTCCTGAAATCCCTGGAATAAAAATGTTTATATAGTTCTTTCTCTATTAATTACTATCCCAATACTTGGAAAAAGATAAAGTACTTGATATAACTCCATCCCTTATTCTTGACTTAACAGATATAATCTTGAGCAGTAGAGTTTATAACTGAGATCAAACTGATAACTTAATTTTATACTTATCATTTACATCTTTTATATAATGGAGCCGTCATTTCACTATGCTGAGTTTTAGTTTCCCAATTTGTAAAATAACTATAATAATATCAAAAACAATATGCAAATATGATATAGCATTATGAATGAACTCTGGGAATTAAAGATCAATAAGCAACAAAGGGAAAATTTGTATAATAATCATGTTTTAATTTCGATAAACTGTTAATGTATAACCCAAAATTATACCCTTCTTAGGAATGTATAGCTATTGGTTAAAGAAGGCATTCCTACAGTAAACCTGCTTTTTTGATGTTTTCTAAATACAGAACAAATATGAGCTTTGGGCTATAATCCTGGCCTGAGGCCCTTTATTTAAACATTGTATTCATTATCTCCATACATACAAGTGCAAAGGTATCCCAAAATAATCTTATAAAAGCTCTAGATTTGTTTCAAAAAGACTTGGGATATGGAGGTTTACTTTTGAAGCTTCTCAAAGGGGAAAACTGTTTCCCTTGAGAGAATTAAACAGCTTAGAATGTCAAACTTTGATTTAAACTGCTCACAACATTCACAAGTAATATCAAGACAGCAATTTCCTTGTGTTTTCATCTGCAGGTGTGAGCCACAATGGCAAAACACAGGGAACTCAAAACATAAAATTGTTGAAGAAAATATTCTCCAGGGTGTATTGTAGTAATTATCTCATTGTGCTCATGATATATATTGGAAGGGTTTTAAAGGGTAAGTCAGGAATGCAGAATTAAGTTGTAATATTTTATGAATATTGGGTAAAGTAGAAGGCAATTAAAAGATGTGGTTTTGTGTATTTTTAATAGCTGTGTATAAATTATTTCTAATTACAAAGTAAGGAATGGGACCTCATTTTCTGAAATCTATTTCAAGCTCAACCAGCCCCAAACGAAATAGTTCAGTGCTCCCTAGACACGAATTTCTTCCCTATAATTTTATCTCTGTGATGCAGATGTTGCTTTGAGGTTTCTGATATAGGAACAATATCTTTAGAAAACATTCCATCCTCAAGGTAATGGAAATAAAAATAACTTAATCCTGGAACCTGAAACTTTCAAATCCATCTTTAATATTTTCCACTTGTTAGGTTTTTCCTATCTTTTTCCCTCATTTACTCTACTTTTTTCACCTCCTGCTGCTAAAAATTACCAGTGACAATTCATTCTCATGGACATCGTGATGCTCATGTATCCAATTTGTCTTCCTGTCCCCAATTTTATAGCCAGAGTCCCTTCCACTTATGAATATGAAAAATAGGTAAAGACAAATTCAGGATTTAAGTAGGGCTTTGATATTTTAATCCAAAAATTAGTATCAATATATGAAAATTAAAAATTCCTTTGATTTGGTCAAAGAGACTTCCACCCTAGTGACGCATGGTAAAAAGGTTTGAGCATCTAATGCATTCTAGCATGCATGCCATTTTTCTAGACACTATATGTATTTTTTAAAATATATTTTTACTGATTTCAGAGAGGAAGGGAGAGGAAAAGAGAGATAGAAACATCAATGATGAGAGAGAATCATTGATTGGCTGCCTCCTGCATGCCCCCTACTGGGGATCGAGCAGGAAACCTGCGCATGTGCCCTTGGCTGGAATTGAATCCAGGATCCTTCAATAGGCCAAGCTCTATCCACTGAGCCAAACCAGCTAGTGGGACATTATATGTATTTTTAAGAGGATGGAAAGAATGAAAGGGAGAGAGAGAAGCAGGGAGGGAGGGAAAGGAAATTGCTGTGCTAGTTTTCTATTGCTGAGTAACAAACTACGGGCAGCTAAAAACAAACAAAATTATCATCTTACTTTCTATGAATGAGGATTATAAGCAGGGGATTAGCTGGTACCTCTGTTCTGTGTTTCAACAGACTAAAAATCCAAAACCAAGACATCAGCTTGAGCTGGGGTCTCATTTCTGGCTCAAGGTTCACTCTCAAATTCTGCTGGCAGAATTCAGCTCTTGGTGAGTGAAGAACAGACGTCTCATTTGGCTAGTGAGTTCTCAGTAGGGCATTGCCCTCAGCTACTAGAGACCCCTCTCAGGTCCTAGCCATGTGACCCTCTCACAGCAGGTACACTTCTTCAAAGCAGCAGCACAATCTCATGATAGTGAGCTACGATAGGAACTTACAAGTGCAGCAGCATCACAGAAGGGACTACCTTCAATGTTTTCACAGGTCCCGCCCACACCCAAGGGGAGTGTGGGGTAGGCACTGAAAGGGCTGGACTTTGGGGATCTACTCACCACCCTTGCCCTTATTCTGAGCACTTCAGTTCTGTAGGGACACATTCTGTAGATATGTAACAACAAAGGAATACATATCCAAAAAATCAAGCATAGTCATCAGCAATTAAACTTGGTAAGTAGAGAACAGAAAGTGATTTTGGGAGCTAAACAAACAAACTTCAAGCATAACTAGGTAAAGTTGGGCAATTTATTTTCAAAGTCTGTAAAGTTGGCATTCTTATCCACAGGCTGCAATATTTACCTTACAGATTTATGTAGGGAAGTAAATGAATAATGTATGCTATATTCCTGGCAAAGAGGCTTTTAGTGTGCAATATCTATTATTAGTCAAATTTTCTTATATATGATACTCTATCATCACAAGACTAAAATGAATGTGGAGAAAATA
>NW_005354010.1:321661-323772 GCF_000412655.1 Myotis brandtii
GAATATTTACACATGTGCATCATCATAATTATTCTTTTGCTCCTGTTTATTGAATCATGATCATGATGGAGTTTTTTTTGTTTGTTTGTTTGTTTCTGGAGGTCAAGAGAGAGTCAAATCATTAGAAATACACACTACAAAGTTCCACAGGATAAAGTCTTACATTTTGCTCTGAAATTAATTCAGGCAACCTTGACATTCAGGACGCTGTCCAGGGAATAATGTCCCATCCAGAAAATGCCTATAGCCAATGTAAAAGTGATTGAGATAATGCAGCTCACAATTTTGGAACAAAATGTAGATGTATGCAATTCCACGCATATTCAAAAGATGCAGACTGTCAGAACTGAATATATGTTGCCAATCTCAATGCAGAAAAGTGAACACAATTGTTATCATTTTTCACAAATAGTGTTTCTAACTATTTCTTCGCCTACTATGAATAAAAAAGCAAATCCAGAGGATGCTGAAGGAAATCTTAGTTTACTCTCAATCCTATTTCAGAAGAAAGGGAAATGAAATGCCTTCCTATCTTATTCAGGAAGAAATATGGTAAGGGAAAGTTATGCAGCTCAAAGTTTGAAGAACATCAGTTTTCTGGAGTCTAGTATATTCTATTTAATCTAGTATCTACTTCAATATTGCCAGTGGAGTATGTCTATAAGCTCCACAGAAAAGTAAGGCATTTAAAAATATCATATATGTTTGGCTACAGGAGATCATACTTAGGACATGTATTAACATTGAGAAAAGCGATTGAATAAAATATAATTGTGATTATCTAAAATCACAGCAGAGGCATATTGATACAATTACAAAGAGGCATTGAAAATATATCCAAATACCACCCCTTTTCCACAATAATTCATATTCTTTCTAGATATAACATATACTCCACAACTATCTCCCAAATATCACCCTGTTGCCATGCCGGCGTGGCTCAGTGGTTGAGCATTGACATGGTTTGATTCCTAGTCAGGGCACATGCCTGAGTTGTGGGCTCAGTACCCATTAGGGAGTGTGCAAGAGGCAGCCCATCAATGATTCTCTCTCATCATTGATGTTTCTATCTCTTTCTCCCTCTCCCTTCCTCTATGAAATAAATAAAAATACATTAAAAATTATATATCACCCCATTATCTAAATCAGATTTAGATGTGGATGAAGCACCTAGAATGCCTTTCTTCAAGCACTTTCTTGACTGTGACCTCTTTTTATCCAGAGAAGTGTGACTAAAAACTACATATCCAACATAAAATGTTGACACAGAAAAATAATAATCACAATAGGCTCTCCTGTACAAAAAGAGATAAATAGCAGCCACATAGCCACCAGTGGTCCACAGCAATTCTGAAATTCAGTCAGGCACTTGTTGCTGGCTTCCCCTTACTCCAGAGCCAAGGGTATTTATTGTTTCAGACCAGTTTGAGGCACTATGGTAGAAAAAATTTCAAAATTTTCTTCCATTCTCAGCTCCTGCCTCTTTGTGCTTGTTTTACTTTAATAGATGGTTTTTCTCAATAATAATAATAATAATAATAGCCCTAACTGGTTTGGCTCAGTGGATAGATCATCGGCCTGTGGACTGAAAAGTCCCAGGTTTGATTCCGGTCAAGGGCATGTGCCTTGGTTGCGGGCACATCCCCAGTAGGAGGTGTGCAGAAGGCATCTGATTGATGTTTCTCTCTCATCGATGTTTCTAGCTCTCTATCCCTCTCCCTTCCTCTCTGTAAAAAAAAAATCAATAAAATCTACACTAATAAAAGAGAAACATGGTAATTAGCGTACAACCGCTACCCTTCCCATTGGCTAATCAGCATATCCTTATGCAAATTAACTGTCAGCCAAGATGGCGGCCAGCAGCCATGCACCGAAGCCAGCAGGGAGGCTTGCTTGCTCCAGTGACAGCGGACTCCAACGTTCCCCGTCTGCCGCTGCCGGCCTCTCAGCTGCAACTCTAAGCAACTATGTACTATGTTGCAAATAAGAAGCTAAACAAAATCCCAGAAATCGGCTTTCATTCAGCCAGGCTTCAGCCAGCCGGACCGCAACATTGTATCGATGTTTTCAGCAGCGAGGCCTCAGAGCTAAAGCTGGCCCAGAATAAAAAA
>NW_005354010.1:324826-346440 GCF_000412655.1 Myotis brandtii
CCGAGTGCACAAATTTTTGTGCACCAGGCCTCTAGTATATTAATAATGATAATAATAAAGATTTGTGTTTGCTTTGCATCTGAGTTTCTTTCTCATCCTACTTTATCCTTAGAAAATTTAGTACAAAAGTAGTTGGTTTCTTCTATTTATTTATTTTTAACTCTATCTCTTTCATTGTATATGCTATCTCAAGGTTCAGCAACTTGCACTGGACATGGATGGGCCGTTTCTGTGCAGGTCTTTTCTGCAGTTGTCTTTGGCTCACCAAGGGGCTGGCTGTTTTAGGGGCCTGCGCTGGGATGGCTTGTCTCAGTTCCATGTCATTTATTCCCCCACAGGCTAGGCTGCTTTTATTCAGTTAGTGGCACTGTGCTGATCGAGCACAACACTGAAGCTACAGAGAATTTTGTAGCCTACGCTCTGAGCTCACACAGCATTTGTATCCATTTTACTGCATTGGTCAAAGCAAGTCACAATGCCAGCCCAGAACAAGGGTTGGGAAAATGGACTCTACATTTTTTTTATTGATTTTCAAAGACAGAAAGGAAAGAATAAGGGAGAGAGAGAAATATCGGTTTGTTGTTTCACTTATATGCATTCATTGGTCGATTCTTGTGTGTGCCTTAACTGGAGATCACACTCATAGCTTTGGTGCATCAGGATGACACTGTAACCAATTGAGCTATTCAGCCAGGACCAGACTCTACTTTTTAATGAAGAGGAACAGCAAAGCCACTTAGTGAATGAGACAGTGTACAGGAATAAGATAAATTTTTGACCATCTTTCAAATAATATGTCACTTTTTCTCAACTCACTATTTTAATTCTTCCTATAAAAAGCAAATAATCGGGGAGAGACCAAGATGGCGGCATAGGTAAACACCGCAGACTGCTGCCGCAAACAACCACTTCAAAAATACAACTAAAAGACGGAACGGACATCACCCAGAACCACAGGAAGGCTGGCTGAGGAGAGACTCTTCAACTAGAAGGAAAAATAACAGCACACCGAGGCTCAGAGGAGGCGCAGTGTGGAAAAAACTCAGGTGCGGAGGTGCGCGCGCAAAGCGGGCTGGTGGCTGAGAGCGCGGTTGTCGTTTTCGGTCAGGGGGGAGTCTCAGACTCTGAGCTCCAGATACGGGCGAATCGCTGGGGACTCGGACCCAAACGGGAGAAGCGGGAGTGTCTGGCATCAGTTGGAAGGCAGCTTTCCCTCCGAGGTTTGCAGCGGTTCCGGGGGTTCTGAGAAGCAGAGCCTCTGGGAACAGGACTGAGGGCACCATAACGGCTCCCTCCGCCCGCCCTGTTGAGCCCGCCCCGCCCAAGCCCTGCGCAGAGCCATTTGCCGGATAGCCTCAGGCAAAGGCTAGATTAGCACCTCCCCAGAGGACAGAAGTTTTCCGCGGCAGACACAGCTGATTCACACAGCCAGTCGGCCTGGTGGTCAAATCCCTCTAGTATTAACTACAACAATCAAGGCTCAACTAGAACAAGACTGCGCACAAAGACCACTAGGGGGTGCACCAAGAAAGCATAAAAAATGCGGAGACAAAAAAACATGACAGAAATGGAGGATATAGAGCTAAAAATCGCAATTTTGAGGGCTTGCAAAAATGTGCTAGAAGCTGTCAATAAACTTGAGGAGAGAGTCACGAAAACTAATGAGACCCTCGATGCTATGATAAAGAACCAACTAGAAATTAAGCATACACGGACTGAAATAAAGAATATTATACAGACACCCAATAGCAGACCAGAGGAGCGCAAGAATCAAGTCAAAGATTTGAAATGCGAAGAAGCAAAAAACACCCAACCGGAAAAGCAAAATGAAAAAAGAATCCGAAAATACGAAGATAGTGTAAGGAGCCTCTGGGACAGCTTCAAGCGTACCAACATCAGAATAATAGGGGTGCCAGAAGATGAGAGACAGCAAGATATTGAAAACCTATTTGAAGAAATAATGGCAGAAAACTTCCCCCACCTGGTGAAAGAAATGGACTTACAGGTCCAAGAAGCGCAGAGAACCCCAAACAAAAGGAATCCAAAGAGGACCACACCAAGACACATCATAATTAAAATGCCAAGAGCAAAAGACAAAGAGAGAATCTTAAAAGCAGCAAGAGAAAGAGACTCAATTACCTACAAGGGAATACCCATACGACTGTCAGCTGATTTCTCAACAGAAACTTTGCAGGCCAGAAGGGAATGGCAAGAAATATTCAAAGTGCTGAATACCAAGAACCTACAACCAAGAATACTTTATCCAGCAAAGCTATCATTCAGAATTGAAGGTCAGATAAAGAGCTTCACAGATAAGGAAAAGCTAAAGGAGTTCATCACCACTAAACCAGTATTATACGAAATGCTGAAAGGTATCCTTTAAGAAGAGGAAGAAGAAAAAGGTAAAGATACAAATTGTGAACAACAAACATGCATCTATCAACAAGTGAATCTAAGAACCAAGTGAATAAATAATCTGATGTACAGAATGAACTGGTGATTATAATGAATCAGGGACATAGAAAGGGAATGGACTGACTATTCTTGGGGGGGAAAGGGGAATGGGAGATGCGGGAAGAAACTGGACAAAAATCGTGCACCTATGGATGAGGACAGTGGGTGGGGAGTGAGGGCGGAGGGTGGGGCGGGAACTGGGAGGAGGGGAGTTATGGGGGGGAAAAAAAGAGGAACAAATGTAACCTGAACAATAAAGATTTAATTAAAAAAAAAAAAGCAAATAAGCACACACCAAACAAATAAAAACACTTATCTCTCCTTGCTCAATTACTTTCCCTGCATTGGATAAAATATTGATGAGTTTTCATGTTTCTGTCATCTGTTATTCCACAGTAATGTCTCTCAAAATATGTAAAATGTGATGGTACTTTTGTTATTTAACATTGAAAGGCTGTAAAACATAGTTGTGTGTGTGTTATTTTGGTTATATTCTTAATAACCATCACCTGAAGGTAGACCATGTACTGCAAGTTCTGCAATATTGATTTGTTGTAGATAATATTCTGTTTGAACAATATGTAATTTGCCTTAAGACATACATTACTGTGTGATTTGTGTACTATTGCTTGTTAACTTTAATATCTTTTTTACTATTATGTTGAACTATATATTTTACTCATAAGAATTGGATGAGTGGATGAAAATGGATCCATGATGCATAAAAGCAATGACAAAAACTGTATCACAAGTACCAAAACTCTGTAAAACATCATAAACATAAAAATGATAAATTCCTTCCAGAACAAAATAAAATGTGAATCTGTATGTCCACTGACAGTGATATAGAAATATAATGGTTCCTCATAAGCAACAAAACAAAAAAGATTATGCACAAAAGCACCATAAATATGAGAAAAAAAAAACAGATTTTATTGGACTCCTGATTCATTTGACCTAGTCTCTAACATGTGGTCTGTTATTAATTTTAGTAAATTATGTCTGATATCATTGATACATCGATCTCATTATTAAAATGCACTGTCCTTTGCACTAAACCAATTGCTTGCATATTCTTTTATCACAAGTTTAGCACATTATTTACAAAACCAAGTTGGTTGTTTTTCATTAAGTGTAGGAGAGAGAAAACAGAATTATTCAGGCATCATTTAAATTAACACTTTTCTTATCAAGAGCAAGTACAAGGCACTTTATTACCTAGAATCTTGTAAAGTCAGCCACTAAGTTAACAGAAATATTATGCTCAGGGAAAAATAAGTAAGAGCTATTCGTAAAAATTCCTCTATTAAATGATACTGTTGGAAGTGGCAAAATATCATTGCTATACAACAAAGAGCAGTTACTCTCCAGATGTGTAGAAAAAGGTATTTTATTCTAAAAGTGAACAAAATCAATTTGCCCCAAGAAGTGCACATTATGAATCAGCATGTAGTTTATGTGAATAACATATCTGAGGGAGAATATTTTGACACTTTTTCTATGTATGAATAAAAATACATTTTCTTTTGTTGATTATTTATGAGTGATGATATATATTAGAAAAGAGGCTGAGCTGATAGGGTGTCAGCTTTATGCAAGGGCAATATTTGAAATATTTAATAAAATATTTAATACCTGGTATGATATGGGCAGCACCCTAGCAGAAAAAGAGGACAGTATAAGCTGTCTACAAGGAGGTACTGTAGTAGGCAGTTAAGCAGGCATGAGCAGAGTAGGAAGCATGAGCGAGGTATATTTATGTGGAAAGCCCTGGATACCTAGCCCTGGGTACCTAGCATCAGGTAAAACAAGGACCTTGTCCCCGGGTGACATTTTCTTCCCTAGCATACCGCTGATCATGTGGTTTAGATCCTCCAACATTTGTATCCCTAATCATGAGGTTCAGACCCTCCCCTGACCTTTCCTCCTCTAGCATGTAATTGGTCATGTGGTAGATCCCCTTAGAGGAGGAATAAGAAGCCAGAGAGTAACCTCATATGACTCCCATACAAGCCCTTGAATGACCACTCACTTAAGGATTAAGCCCTCAAGAAAATGAGGTTCTGAACCTCATATCTTAGGACCAAAGCCTCCAGCCTGTTGATCACAGAGATAAGAGTTTTGGCCAAACTAGAGTTAACTTCTAGGCTTCAGTTTTGTTTCAGCTCCAGGCCCATAGAAGCAGTAAGGACAGGTAGGGCAACTCCCTGGCTGACATCTAGACCAGATGCAATAATGCATGGCCTCCTGCCCTGGTGTGGACCAAGCAGTGGAGACAATGATCCTGCAAAGGACACAGCCTAAAAACTGATGAATATTCTGTTGAGATCTCCCCCTGAAACCTCCCCTAAGATCCCTACCCTTAGAGAGCAATAAAACTCCCAGGATGCAGAAGCCAATGCAAGCTCTTTCTCTAGGGAGCATGATCATGTATTTCCCTCTCTCCCTACCTTAGGCTCATTTTCTTTGCTCTGCTTTTTCCCTAGCTCCAAGGGCGCTTCTTCTGCCTCTGTAACTTGTTTCCTGAGCCCCTACAGCCCAGATGGCTCACTTTTCCACATTACACTTTTTCTACCTCTGTGACTTTATAAATAAACTTTTCTTGTATTTGAGTCTTAGCTCTGAATTCTTTTTTAGCCAGAACTCAAGTATTGAGGTTGCTAAACTGGGGTCCAAACAGTGGTAACATTCTGAGGACATTTTGTCACTAACCATATCAGTGCATATTAGCTAAATTTCAGCCACAGCAACACATACAATAAGGAAGAGAGCTACTATAAAATAGATAAAGTGTGCAACACTGGGCTGTTAGATGATTCTTTAACTTTCAGGATATGAACTTGATCAGGTATTTCTGAAATCTTCTGCTGGTGGGCTCCTTCTTTAGTAATTTCATGCCTTCTTTTCCTTTATTCCTTTCTTGCTACTCTTGCAATCAGCCCTGCTCAAACTGACCACAGCAAATCCACCCAGAGTTGCACACTTAAGTCTTATATTCAGAGGGTATTTTTCAAGAAACTCCTGTTCCACATACCTATACACTTTTTTTCTGTGTAAATACAGTAATTGTTCTTTCCTCAAATTACCTGAACAGAAGACATACTTTCACAATACAGCTCAATGATGTTTTCTTGCAGCTTTCTTTTATTGCTGCAGTCCTCACTGAGTTCTCACTTCTCTAAATTCTAATGCATGATTAAGTAGAACCATACAATACACAAGATGTTCTGAGTAGTTTCCATTTCCTCCCAAATTAGAATGAATATACCAGGAGGGAATTCTTATGGGTCCTACACTATGCTGAGTATTTCTGGGTTATAATAGTCAAAGACAGTTGTCTGCCCTCAATGCACTTAAAATCTAGGTGAAAATGTACTATAGGAATAAAACAATAAAATATAATTGAGTCCTCATTAGGTGCAATTAACTCCCTGGGCTGGCAGAGGAGGTAAATGAGGACTAAAACAAGCAGTAGAATATTCTTAAGGTTAACATCAGATCTTACCCAGTCTTAAGGATTTGTGGGATTTTCATAGGTAGAAAGAAGAGACTTAGGATTAAGGGGAAGGAATCTCCAGGAATAGCAATGCAGTGGCAAAATAAGTTTGTGGAGTTTGAAACAACAGAAAGCCTGCAGAATTTAGTAATAAAAATAATCAGAAAATATAAATTAAAACCACAGTGGCTATCAGCAATAATTTAAAAAAAAGTGTTGGCAAGGATGTGGAGAAAAGTGAACACTTTTGCACTGTTGGCTGGAATGCAGGCAGCCACTGTGGAAAGCAGTATGCAGTTACCTAAAAAATATTAAATATGGAACTGCCTACAACCCAGTGCTTCTACTTCTGGGAATATAGCCAAAGAAACCCAAAACACCAATTGGGAAGAATATATGCACTCCTATATTTATTGCAGGATTATTTACAATAGTCAAGATTTGGAAGCAGCCCAAGATCCATCAGTAGATAACTGGCTAAAAACAAAACAAACAACAAAAACAACTGTGATACATTTACACAATGGAATATTACTGGGTTATAGAAAAGAAGGAAATGTTACTTTCTTTTACAGAATGAATGGACGTGGAGAGTATTTGCTAAGTAAAATAAGCCAGTCAAAGAAAGATAAGTATCATATGATTTCACTTATATGTGAAGTCTAATGAACAAAATAAACTAGCAAACAAAATACAGACTCAGAGAGAACAGACTGACAGCTTTCAGAGGGAAGGGGAATTGGGTATTGGGTGAAAAGGTGAAGGGATCAAGCTCACACACACACAAAAATAACACAAACACACACACACACACACACACACACACACATACACACACACACACACACACAACAAAACCCCTCATAGACCCAGACAGCAGTATGGTGATTACCAGAGGGAAAGTGCAGTGGGGAAGAAGTAGAAGAGAATATAGGGGGGATAAATGGTGATGGAAGGAGAGGTGACTTGGAGTGGTGAACACACAATAAATACACAGGTAATGTATAATTGTACACCTAAAACCTATATAATTTTATTGACCAATATCACCCAATAAATTCAATAAAAAAGTTAAAAAAATAATTTTGTTTATAGTTACAAATACTTCCTGTAATGAATCATTCTCAAACAATAAAAGAATGGTCAAAATATGCAAATATATGATTATTAGAATTGAGAGATCTACCTTACTGAGAAAGTATTTGGCTATAGGAGAATGGTAAAGTGATATTATGGCAGTGGTTTCCAGGGACAATTATAGTTTCTGCTCCATAGAGTTGAATTGCTGGTGAATAATGTAATGAATGTGCTGATGTGTGTGGGTGTGTTTGGGATACATGATTGAATTCTTTATTTTGACTTCTAGTGTAATGGTTTTTCTGATTGATATTTATTATAAAATCATAAACTATTTATTACAAATAAAACTTTAAAAATTATATTGTTCTATAATCTTTAAATACATGACTTTCAAATTTGATGTCATAATTAATATGATACATTTTTTTTGCCAAAGACCAAAAATATGCTCTTCTGAAAAAATTATTTGAAAGGAAAAGGTGAATTTGTTTTTGGTCAGATTCTATTTTAAATATGCTGAACCATTTAAAAAATTATATATTTGAGAATATAAACAAAAATGTATTTTTATAAAATATTTATTAGTTGTTGATTTTTATTTTAAAACAAGAGATATTATTTCATTATTGTAATTATAAATTAGAGATTTGCAATAAATATTTCTGTGAACACTGAATATGTAAATAAAACTGAAGTAGTTGTTCTCAAATGTCCCAGGTAAAGTCCAGATTTTTTTTTTAATTAAAGTGTAGTTAACATGTATTACATTAGTTTCAGGCACCCAACATAATGATTCCACATTTATGTACCTTACAAAGTGACCACAATAAGTTTAGTAACCTTCTATCACCTTATAAAGTTATTACAAAGTTATGACTATATTCATTGGGCTGTACATTATATCTTATAACTTGCCAATTTCATAACTGGAAGCTTGTACTTCTTAATCCCCTTTATATTTTTTGTCCATTTCTCTCCTGTGCCCTACCTGCTTTCTGGCAACCATAAGTTTGTTTTGGTAATTGCTGGTATCTGGAGAATCCATGCCAAGGATGTTAGTAAACATCATATAATGCACAAGACTGCCCCCCATAACAAAGAATCACCCAGTCATAAATGTGAACAGTGCCAGAGCTGAGACCCTCTCCCAACAAAAACTAAGTTTACACATCTAGTGGACTAAAGAATAGACAAATGGAACTTTTCACTAAGAAATTATTGAAATGTAGTAAATCTAATGAATCTTCACAAGAAAAAATGTATACAAAGCTAAGATACAGTGTTTGCAGGACCGAATACAATATTTTACAATCATAATGACATTTTTGCAACTTAAAACAGCTTATCTAATAAAAGAGAAATATGTAAATTGACCATCACTTCTCAATGCCCCACAGCCAATCAGGAGTGAGTATGCAAATTAACCTGACAAAGTTGGTGGTAGCCCCGCCCCTCAGCCACAACAGGCCTCTGGGCAGCATGCCTCCTCAACACCTCCCTGTCCCACTCCACACCTGTCAACCTTCTTTGCAGCCTAGCTGTGGCCCAGCCCCCGGCCTCAGAGGCAACCCTCTGGTGCCTGAGGTCATAGCTCCCGGTGTCTGGTGTCTCCCTCTACCCCACCCCTGCCCTGCTGCTCTGGTATACAAAACCCTAGTGATGGAGCAGTCCTGTGGGCTCGGATGCACACGAGAGCTCACTGGGTGCCCAGTTAGTGCACCCCGGGAGCCCCGGGCCAGCCAAGGGGCGATGGTGGTGGCCATGGCTGCAGAGGCAGGTGGCTCAGCTTTGTTTTGAATAGATGAAAGAGGCCACCTACACAGTAACCCAAATTATCAAATCTCCCTCTTCCCTATCACGCCAAATCAAGAGAGGAGGGGCAATGGTTGTGGAGGGCAGGTGGGTGGACAGGAGGCAGAGGGCGGAGGAGGAAGAAGATGAGGAAAGGGGCCAGTTGCATCCCACTTTCACAATGGGAAAGTGAAATGCACTAGCGCACCCAACCTCTCCAGTCCTCCCCGCCTCTGCTGCACAGGCTACTAGAGCGAGCCCGCCATGTGCCAGCAGCCAAGAGAAGGAAGGCCTATTCTTGCATGAATCTTTGTGCATTGGGCTTCTCGTTTTAAAATAAAGATCTAAAAGCATGTTCTGAATATTAAAGTACTCCTATGAGTGCCATGGTAAGCAGTGTGTCTTCAGGTACCATTTCACTAATGATAGGACACACACAGGAAGGTTGTAGGTGGCTAAGTCAGGGCCACAAATCCAATTTTAAGCATCTAATTTACTATTGTGATAAAATACTCTTACCTCTCAGAAATTTTAAATGCAGTTGGTTATGATTGAATTTGTCTGACCATAAAAATTTGCTTTTTTAGGAATATAAATATGCAACAAGGTCATAGGTTTCTTGAGTATTTCATATTTACTTATAATCTATTAATTCAATTTCTTATGTAAGGAAAATGAGCTTATTAGATTTCACAGATTTGAATTTAAAAAATTCCAAGTAAGTGTTTTTTTTAGGAAATGTGTGTTTATTTAATCCTTAATCCACTCAAAATACTGAATATTTTTTCTGTATGTGAAATAACAGAAAAAGAATACTGGCTTTTTTATTTGGATGTGCAATAATAATAACTAATCCCTTTGCATCATGACAAAAGTCTTATTAGAAATATGAACTCAAAGGATTATAAAAAACAATCACTATGGACTTTGAGAAGATATACTCTACCATAAAATGTAGGTTGGTACTGTAAATTAATTAATATACAGGGACACAATCATGGGCTTTTTTTAATGCTTGGATAAATTTGAGGCAATTTACCTCAACAAATAATTATTGAACATTTATTAAATGTCAAAGGCTGTGAATGATATACCTCATATGTAAAATAAATTTGTGAGTAGCTTTTTAAAATATAATTTATAATCTTATTGATCCCTTCACTTATTCATTTAGACAATTTCTTACATGGATTGATAAATTACTATAAAGATAAGTACAAGTATATTCCGAGGAAAGGCTAGCCTTTGTGTAATTAATAGAAGGAATGAAATGTGAATAAACAAAATAGATAGAATAAATGCTAAATGATAAGAAAAAATGATTGTATATTGTCATTTCATCTTTCTCTCTTTTGATTTCTGTCTTATTTAGTGCATACACTATTTTCTAAATTGTTATAATTATTGACAAAAGTTGTATTTACTATTTTTAGTAATTAAGAATTGATAAACTTCCTTTTAACCTTATGTTTTTAAATTTTTGCAACATTATTATCATTAGGATATTATTAGAACTTGTATAAAGAGACTAAAACTTAGGGAAGTTATGAGTTACCCTTGGACACAAAAATAGCATTCATCAAGCCAAGGTTTTAATATAATTTCTCATTGCAGATCTCAGGCTTTCTTCATTGCCAACTGCACATGTATTTATCTTTTCTGCAATATATATCCTTATTAAAGGCAGGTCAGTGCATCGACTTGCCTATAGTAAATATAACAGGGAGCACACTCAGAAAAAAAGTGTGGTCAGAAACTACTCAGTGTGATGACACTTTTCAAATGTACTTAATCTGGACAAGAGAATTTGATATATATCCCCATTTATTCCAATCTGAATTAACTATTTAATTTATGGTTTTCAGAAATTAGTGTATCTGTTAAGTTAATTCAATGAATTTTGAGACCCTATAATATGTGGCAAGTGTATTGCTGGGCTTTAGGACTACAAAAGCATTGAGATGGGTGTAAAAGATGAAGGTATATAGAAGTAAAAATTGGTAGTTACAGAATAGTTATGGGGATGTAAAGTACAGCATAGGCAATCTCTCTATATAAAAGCCTAAGCAACCATTACGACCAAATGACCAGAATGACTGGACCGACCAGTAGACCACTCGCTATGATGCACACTGACCACCAGGGGGTAGACGCTTAATGCAGGAGCTGCCCCCTGGTGGTCAGTGCACTCCCACAGCCAACCTCCCAGGGTTGGCCAACCACCCACTGTCCCTTCCCCCATTCCTCCCCCCAGCCAGAAGGCTCCTATCAGCCCACTGCCTGCCCACCGTGGTGGCAGTGTGGCAGCGAGGGAAGGAGGAGGGAGGGGGAGACGGAGAATCGTGCAATGGTGGGGTGCTGGCATAGGGTTTCCGTTCCTTCAGCGCCCAGCCCGGCGACCATTGCCTCCTCTCCTGACCCCGCCGGGGCCTTCGGGCCCTGGACTGGGATGGGGAACTGGGGGTGGGTATTGGCAGATGTGACCCCTTTCCCATGGGGGATGAGGGCCAGCTCCCTGCTTGGGGCTGGTGGCCAACCTCCTATGCCCCATCCCTCCACTGATCGCTGGCTAGGCCTAGGGACCCCACCCATGCACAAATTTGTGCACCAGGCCTCTAGTATGTGTTATACAAATAAAAGTGCTATGATAGACATATGTGTTGTTATAAAATTGGCTTTCAAAAAGAATTTTTAAAAAAAGTCTGATAAACATAACAAAAATTCTTAGCAAATAGGATGACATTCATAGCGTAGTCTTAAATGATAGCTGTGCACATAGAAGGGAGGGCACTCCAGGCAGAGGGAACAGCTTAACCAAAGATCTAGACAAGTTATCAACCAAGTATTTTGATGGAAGAGAGAGAGATTCACATAATTCAGGATGTCATGGCTGTAGGTGTGGGGAGAGAGTAGTAAAAAGTGGAGATGGAAGACATGCAGAAGCTATCTCATCTGAAAAAAATGTTTTAATCTGGAAAAGAACATAGTGTGTATTGCTTTTAGGCATAGTGAATATCAACAACATGGAGGATAGCTAGAAAGGAAGAACAATTGAAACAACCTTTTATAGTTTGAACAAGAGTTAATGAAGGACTAAATTCTGGAGATGGCAAGAACCAGATAGCAAGTATTGGACATAATACATGTACAACTAGAAAGAACAATACGATGATTAACTGAGAATAATTAAATGAAACTATATATTAAGAATGATATACATCCTACGACATAAGTAAAATTAACTAGGAATATGTACAACAAATTAAATAAAGGATTTACTGCATGTTTCTTATATCAACTTCTGATTCCTTCTCCTTAGCAAGAATATGACTAAGTAAACAATTATAGTCAAGCCTCAAGCTTGTTTTGCATTGCTCAGATCCTGCTCATCCCCTTCTAAATTGCTGGCTTAAACCTGTGGTGGGATGTGATGTTTTGTATGAGCCACAGGCTCTCAGTGTTTATGATCAGGTAACCTGAAGAGTGTTACTCAGTAGATCATCTTCCTCAGTTAAACTTGGCAAATACCTTTGGCAAATCACTTTTTAAATTAAATTTATTGAGGTGACATTGGTTAATAAGATTATATAGGTTTCAATTGTATAATTTGATGATACCTCACCTGTATTTTGCATTGTGTGCCCACCAACCAAAGTCAAATCTTTCATCACCATATATTTGACCCCCTTTGTCCTTTGTTATCTCCCATTCCCCTTCCCTCTGGTAACTAAAATGCTATTGTCTGTGTCTGAGGTTTTGTTTTGTTTGTTTTCTTGTTTGTTTATTTGTTGCTTTCAGTTTTATATCCCACATATGAGTGAAATCATGTGGTTTTTAACCTTTTCTGTCTGACTTATTTTGCTTAGCATGATATTCTCAAGATCCATGCATAATTTTTGCAAATGGCAGTATTTTATCTTTTCTTATGGCTGAATAGTATCCCATTGTATGTATGTACCACATCAGCTCTGACAAGGGGTTAATATCCAAAAAATATAAAGAACTCATACAACTCAACACCAAACAAACAAACAATCCAATAAAAAGGGGAGGGGGGCAGAAGAACAGACACATCCCAAGAAGACATACAAACCAGTAAGTCACGTTTTAAGAGGACATCAAATTGAATGCACACCTGGTGACAGAGAAGACTGATCATGAAGGAAATCCACCATTGTTCAGAGTAGAGACATTTATATATCAAATTAGAGAACCTGGAATAAAGTTTTATGACATCAGAGCTTAATGTGTCCTTTGCAATGATCTTATCCAAACCCTTACTTAATTGAGAAGGAAACCAAAGACTCAAAATGTTTTAATAAACTTGTGGCCATTTAATTAATTAATCTGGAAATAAGATTGTTGTTTTGTTTTACCTGAAGTATGGTGCTATTACCTGTTAGGCCTATAGGGCAACACAATCCTTAACAGCAATTTGCTCTCCCACCACTGGAGAACACAAGACAAGGACAAAGTTGCTGGACACAAGGAGTCAGACCATACAAGGAATGGAAACTGTCCTGAAGGCACTTAATGGCATACCTGCATCCCATCCGCATTCCAAACCCATCACCTCAGCCCCCAAACCCACTGCCCACAAAAGCCTCCCTCCAGTGACTGCATATAAGGGTGAAATCCCAGCTCCTGGGTGCTGCCATCATCAACCCAATGTTCCCTTGACTTGGTGCTGTGCAGCCCTTCCCTTTGGATATTCCATCCCTATCCCCTTCTCTTAAATAAATTCAATTTTCGTTAAGTGCCGGAGTCCATTCATTGTCTTCACTAGCTGAGTTTAGACAGAGACCCCCCCAAAAGCTAGTAGCCATTGAAAGTCCTAGTAAAGGTCAGGGCTTGAAAGTCCTAGCAAAGGTCAGGGCTGTGCACCACCCAGTTAATCTAGGAACCACTCAGTTAATTTAGGTAATAATAGGCCTACCCATGAGCACCATCCACCATGTTCACCTTTCATTACCTTTTATTGACCAAGGGAATTCAAGAATCACTCAGGTAGAGGTTTTGGAAGGTTATACATAGAAAAATTTCAGTTGAAATGAGAAAACAACAAAACATAACAACAACAAAAAAGCAAACAAAAAATACAAGGCTCATATAAGGTGCAAAAAAAATAAGATTTATATTCCACATTAGAGAAATTTGAATTACTTATCAGCAGATCTCTAATCCCCTGCTTTTATATGTTTTAATATGGCTTTTGTATGCCTATGATAAAGTAGCTTTTATTCTGTTTCACGTAGCTGACCTGATAGGACACACATTGGTGTTAGTATATAATTTTTTTTAAAGCTGTAGCCATCGTCTCATTAACAGAGGCTAGCATTTTACATATATATATATGCCTAAGCGACTGTTACCATTGAATGACCTTAATGACTGGTCACTATGACGTGCACTGATCACCAGGGGGCAGGAGCTCAATTCAGGAGCTGCCCCCTGGTGGTCAGGGCACTCCCACAGCAGGAGCACCGCTCAGCCAGAAGCAGGGCTCATGGCTGGTGAGCACAGCTGTGGCAGGAGCCGCTCCCGCCCTCACAGGCAGCGCTACCAAGCAGCAGCTGTAGCGGTAGGCACAGTGGGGCTGGGATGAGCAGCAGCTGAGCTGTGCTGGCCCCACCTGGGGCTCCTTCCCAGCTACCTGCCGCTTCGACACTGCTACATCCCTGGGAGGGGGGGGGGGGGTTGGACTGCAGGGTTTCAGCCAACATCCCCCCGCCCCCCGCTGAGGGGTCCCAGATTGCGAGAGAGTGCAGGCCAGGTTGAGGGACCCCAGCCGTGCACAAATCTGTGCACCAGGCCTCTAGTTAAAAATATTATTAGGCTGATCTATTATAGCACCCAGAGCCCTCTAATAGAACATAATTTTGAAGTTAGTAAAGAATATGGACTGCAGGGTTTCAGCCAACATCCCCCCGCCCCCCGCTGAGGGGTCCCAGATTGCGAGAGAGTGCAGGCCAGGTTGAGGGACCCCAGCGGTGCACAAATCTGTGCACCAGGCCTCTAGTTAAAAATATTATTAGGCTGATCTATTATAGCACCCAGAGCCCTCTAATAGAACATAATTTTGAAGTTAGTAAAGAATAACAAAATTATTTATAAAAATAAATATTTATTCATTCTAAAGCCAGGTATCAACAAATATATTAGTAGTAAGATGTGATTAATTAGGCCCCAGCTAACTAGCTCAGTTGGTTAGAGTATTGTCCAAATATGCCAAGGTTGCAGGTTCAATCCCTGGTCAGGGAACATTAAAAAAAATGAACCAATGAATGCATAAGTAAGTGGAATAACACATTGATGTTTCTCTCTCTCTCTCTTCCTAAAAAAATATTTAAAAATTGTGATTAATTAATGGGTCAAAAACATTTTTCAATATTAATTTGGTTACAAAATATGAACCAAAATTCACACATGTGTGTGTGTGTATGTGTGTGTGTGTGTGTGTGTGTGTGTGTGTGTTTAGTAAAAGGGATGTTAAATATGTTAACATTCTGGATTTGCAACAATATTCTAAAGGCAACAATATGCTATGGCTGAAAATGTAATGCATACTTTTGTATTTACATAATTTTGCATTTGTGAATTTCAAAACAGTGAGACTGGTTTGGAACTTGCATCTTGATTTCCTAGTGTCAGTGACTTCATGCTGATATAAAGTAGAGAATAAAAAAATCAACCACAACACAAGATTCCGGCTGACTCTGAGAGGCATAGAGCTGATTGTCAAGGTTCAGGTATGTTTTCAAAGTTATGAATTCTTGCATTATTCTGAACTGTTTATAATCCTAGAAATTCAATGAAAGCTGTGTGTCAGCTTAGTTTACATATTTGTCCCAAAACTCTTCCAACTATGCATTTCTGTTTTTCAAATGGGCAATTGCAATGTAAATGAATGTGGTCTTGTCAGCATAATGTGCAGATTGTAGCTACTCCTATCTATCTGGAAACACTTTTATCAATGTTGCTTTCTTATGGTGTGGTTATTTTTTTCCTTGTTTTGTTAAATATATCTTTCAGGGTAGGCTATGATTCAGTCGGGAGAGGGATTGGTTAGGATGCTGAAACAACTCTGCAATTTTGTTTGTTTGTTTTAAAAAATTGTTTATCACTAATGCTGTATTTTTCTTTTAAGTAAGCAGGAGGCTCTATCTATTGTAGTCACTCAGAATATCAGCAAATTAATCAAGTGGTTAGCAAGCCACAGAAAAATTATTTTAATCACAATTAAATGCTCACTGGCCAGAATTAGTCAAGAGCTCCACTCAATGAGACCAGAAATTAGAATCCTGAAATGCGGCCAGAAAACTGTGTCACAAATATTTGGCCAATGACAGTGAAGATAATTTCAAACAACCATTTAATATACACTGTGTTATTAGATTTATTTTATCTAGTCATCACTCACGAGAAGTATGAATGAATAAATATGTAAATGAAAAGCAAAAACACTAAAAATAACAGTAAACATTTTAGCATCACATACTAGCACATAGATATGTATCAGAGAATCATAAAGGCAAGTACTAAGTGGTTCTTGATATATTAACTTATTTAATTCTATAGCAGCCCTATTAATTTCATGTTCTTCCTCATACTGCTTTTTCACATGAACAAACTAAGCCAAGAAAGGTTAAGCGACTTGTCCAAAGTCACAAAGTGAATAATCGGCATGCAAACCCAGCCATTTTGCCTCCAGCACCTCATGTTCTTATTCATTAATCTTAAATGCTTCAAACTGTAAGCATCTATTGAGCACCTTTTAGGTTTCAGGCTTGGTGGTAATTAAGAGCACATGCTTAAGAATCAAAATTCATGAGTTGGGATTTTTGTCTCCATCTCCCCCTCCCCTACTTGTCCTCTAACCTTGGGTAAATTATATGTATTATCTCACATTCACTGTCTTCATCTGTTGAATGTAGGTACCAATCACAGTACCTAGCTCAGAGGTTTGTTATGAAAATGAAATGACTAAATATATGTAAAATACTGACTTCATTGGCAAATAGTGAGCACTTAGTAAGACTGTTATGATTACAGATTTAAATAGAAACTTTTATATTATTTCATTTAATGTTGGCAAGGACCCTTGAGATTTGTCTTACTACTTTGGGCTGAGCATAACTCCTAGGAATGAAACAATTTTCCTGGTGTCACAGAGCTCCTGAGTGGCATACCAAAGTTCCAATTCAGATCTTTTTGGCTGCTGAATATATTCTCTTGGCTGTCTTCAATATCTCAGAAAACAATCAGCTACCATAGACTGAGCATAGGTCTAAAGAACAACTTAAATTTGATGTCACTTTTCTGTTTCAGAACTGGAAGCAGAATATCACATTACATTTAATATTTGCATTTTTACTTATCCCATCCCTTTACCTCCAGCCTATATACTAGTATGTCTTTATATTTTAAATGGTCACTGTGGGTTTCTTGTGGAAAACATATAGCTGGTGTTGTTTTTTCTTTTGTTGTTTACTTTCTGTATTTTCTTTTTTTAACTAGATGTGGTTATGGTAATACCATGTTTGTACTGTTTTTCTATTTGTTACACATGTTTGTTTTACTTTTTTCTTTCTTTCTATGTCTTTCTCAGGTTTTAATTAAGTAGTTTATAGTATTACACATTTTTTCTTTTCTTAACGTATAATTTATTTCCTTAAAAAATTGTGGCCCTAAAACAACAAGAAAGCCCACTGTATGGGAGAACATATTTTCCAATGTTATCTCCCATAAGGGTTTAATCTCAAAAATTTTCAGGGAACTCATAGAATTTAACAAAAGGAAGATAAACAATCCAAACAAAAATGGGCAAAGGACCTAAATAGATACTTTTCGAAAGAGGACATACGGAAGGCCAAGAGAGACATGAATACATGGTCAAAGTCACTAATCATCTGAGAAATGCAAATCAAAACAACAATGAGGTACTATCTCACACCTGTCAGAATGGCTAGCATCCACAAATCAACAAAAGACAAGTGCTGGCGAGGATGTGGAGAAAAAGGAACCCTCGTGCACTGCTGGTGGGAAGGCAGATTGGGGCAGCCACTGTGAAAAACAGTATGGAGTTTCCTCAAAAAGTTAAAAATGGAACTCCCATTTGATCCAGTGATCCCACTTCTAGGAATATATCCCAAGAAATCAGAAACACCCATCAGAAAGGACATGTGCATATCTATGTTCATAGAAACACAATTTACAATAGCTAAGATTTGGAAACAGCCTAAGTGCCCATCAGCAGATGAGTGGATTAGAAAACTGTGGCACATCTACACAATGGAATACTATGTGGCAATAAAAAAGAAAGAACTCTTACCATTTGCAACTGCATGGATGGACCTGGAGAGCATTATGCTAAGTGAAATAAGCTAGTCAGAGAAAGATAAATACCACATGATCTCACTCATTTGTGGAATATAATGAACAACATAAACTGAACAAAATAGGTTCAGAGACAGAGATTTACCAAATGGACCATCAAACCTCAGAGGGAAGACAGGGGAGGATAGGAGGTGAGGGTGTGTAAGAGATCAACCAAAAAAAGTATGTGTATATATATCCTAAGCATTCAATGATATCCTATATAATAAAAGGCCAATGGCCGTAACGACCAAAATGACCAAATAAATGGTCACCAGGGAAGTGCATGGAACACCTCTCAGTTCCTCCCCCACGGCCCACAGGCTCCTATCACAGCAAGGCTGGCGGCCAGTGGGCGGGCGAGGCAGCAGGCGCAGAGAGGCAGGGACAGTGAAGTCACTATGCTGCCGACCAGGGGATGGGGCCACTGCAGCCCCGCAGCTGGGCCAGAGGCATAATGACCTCGCTACTGCGGCAGCAGCGGCTGTGCATCAGGCCTGGAAAGAGGCCCAGAGAGAGAGGCCGGGCCTGATCCGCAGCTGCCATGGAGGCTGCAGATCAGGCCCGGAGATAGGCCTGGAGAGAGTGGCAACTCTCAGTGGGGCCATTCTGGATTTCCCAGAGAAGCCAATGGCTTCCTAGGAGGTGGAGCTTTTGATGCTGACTGGCATAAAAATCCGGCCAATCAGAACCAAATCTGGGTGAATTGTGAAGGCAGAACCTAAAGTGAGGGCTGAGGAAGGGTTTTAAGGGCAACAGCTGTTGGGTGTAAGGTGTAAGAAAGTGGTTCAATTTTTCAATAACTGGTTTGGCAGTATAGTGCATATGGCTGGCTATCAGTGCAGATATAGGGGTTATGTATTTTTGACTGCCAAAAGCATCTCTTCCTGCTGAAAAAGGCTCCCCCCCACCCCCATTAAGCAATCCTATCCTATATAATCTATCTATACTAATAAAAGGGTAATATGCTGCTAATTAGACAGGGTCAACCAGCCATCTTCCGACGTCGACTTTCTTCCGGACAAAGCCATGGTGGTGGAGGCTGAGGCAAAGGCAATTAGGGGTGAGATCAGGCTGGCAGGGGAGGACAGTTGGGGGCGATCAGGCTGGCAGGGGAGGGCAGTTGGGGGTAAAATCAGGCTGGCAGGGGAGGGCAGTTGGGGGTATTAGGCAGGCAGGCAGACAGGCAGGTGAGTGGTTAGGAACCAGTGGTCCTGGATTGCGAGAGCAATGTCCAACTGCTGGTGTAGGCCTGATCCCTGTGGTCAGTGTGCTCCCCGTGGGATCGGGCCTACACTGGCAGACAGACATCCTCTGAAGGGGTCCCATATTTGAGAGGGTGCAGGCTGGGCTGAGGGACACTCCCCTTGTGCACTAATTTCATGCACCAGGCCTCTAGTATACATAAAGAGAAGATAATTCACTGGGAAAGGATTTTATTTGCTTTGTTATAATATGGTAGAGTTTTAATAGTACTATATTTGAATATATAATTATATGTGTTTTTATTATTAAGAATCACAATAGCTACTTCCCTTAGAATCTCTAGTCACTTACAGTTTATGCTTTATTTTTGGGTACTTAGTTTGGTTTCTCTTTTTCAATTCTTAATTAAAATTCCCATAATGGAATAAAAAAAAAAGAGCTGGAACAAAGCACATTATTTTCCCAAGTCGTTTTTAATCCCCATAGAGAACTACAAATAAAATGCACAAACTCCAAAAAAGAAAAAAAAAATGTGGTCCTGGCCAGATAGCCCAGTTGGTTAGAGAGAGCATCATTCTAACATGCCAAGGTTGTGGGTTTGATCCTCAGTCAGGGCACAGACAAGAATCAACCAAAGAATGCATAAATAAGTGTAACAAAAAATTGATGTTTCTCTCTTTCTCTCTCTCCCTCTCTCTAAAATAAATCAATTACTAAAAATATTTTGTGGTTTTCCCTGAGTTTTTAATACACATTTATAAGTAATTAAGTTCTACATTCAAATAACACTAAACCACTTTATGGGTAGTGCAATCTATATATATAAAAGCCTAAGCAACCTAACAACTGGTTGCTATGATGTGCACTGACCACCAGGGAGCAGACGCTCAATGCAGGAGCTGCCCCCTGGTGGTCAGTGCGCTCTCACAGCAGGAGTGCCACTCAGCTGACTGAAGGACGCCAGACACAGGGCTCATGCCTGGCAAGTACAGCTGCTGTGGAGTGAGCCTCTCTTGCATCTGTGGTGGCAGGCGCAGCAGGGCTGGGATGAACAGGAGTGGTGAGGTGCACAGCCCAGGCTCAGGCTCCTTCCCAGCCTCCTGCTGCTTTGCACACTACTATATCCCTCGGGGGATGTAAGACTGCGAGAGTGTGCAGGCCAGGCTGAGGGACCCAACCAGTACATGAATTCCTGCACCGGGCCTCTAGTTATCTTATAACACTTAACACAGTATTCCCAATTTTCCCTCCCATCCCTTATAACATTCCTGACATTTATTGCATTTCTCCAGGTACATTCATCACCTAATACCTTGTTCCTATCATGTTTACCAAAATGTTGTCCAAAAGACCAATTAGGAACAAGAAAATTATAAAAGATACTAGAGGCCAGGTGCATGAAATTCGTGCACAGGGGGTGTCCCTCAGCCCAGCCTGCACCCTCTCCAATCTGAGAACCCTTGAGGGATGTCTGACTGCCCGAGATCAGGCCTAAATAGGCAGTCGGACATCTCTCTCACAATCCAGGACTCCTGGCTCCCGACAGCTTGCCTGCCTGTATAATTGCCCCTAACCACTCCCCTGCCAGCCTGATCGACGCCTAACTGCTCCCCTGCCAGCCCAATTGCCCTGAACTTCCCTTCCTTGTCATCCCGGTCACCCCTAACTGCCCTCCCCTGCCGGCCTGGTCGCCCCTAACTGTCCTCCCCTGCAGTCCTGGGTCCCCCCCCCAACTGTCCTCCCCTTCAGGCCTGATCGCCTCCAACTGTCCTCCCTTTCAGGCCTGGTCCCTCCCAACTGCCTACCCCTGCAGGCCTGCTCAACCCCAACTCCCCTCCCCTGCTAGCCTGGTTCCACCCAAATGCCCTCCCCTGCAGGCCTGATAGCCCCCAACTTCCCTCCCCTGCAGGCTTGGTCACCCCCAACTGCCCTCCCCTGCAGGCCTGATCACCCACAATTTCCTTCCCCTGCTGGCCATCTTGTGTCCACATGGGGGTGGCCATCTTGTGTGTTGGAGTGATGGTCAATTTACATATTATTCTTTTATTAGATAGGCTTTTTTCCTCATTCAAATCCATTTATTGGAGATTTTCTGAACATTTGTGTGATCAAAGATTCCCTTGAAAACCATATAAATTCTCCCCAAGCAAATTTGTAATGCACACTCATTCTCTCTCTCTCTCTCTCTCTCTCTCTCTCTCTCTCTCTTTTC
>NW_005354010.1:346981-357963 GCF_000412655.1 Myotis brandtii
GTTTTCAGGCTGGCGGGCGACTGAAGCTCCCAGCCTCTCCTTTTTCTTTTTTTTTAATTCTGGGATTTATTTACCTTCTATAGCTGTCACTGGAGCTGAGAGCCGGCTCCAGCTCTGAGGCCCGGCTCCAGCTCTGAGGCCGTGGCTGGCTGAAAGCAGGTATCTGGGTTTTTTTAGCTTCTATAATTGAAACTCTGTTTCCATCACTGGCGCTCTAAACTCTGAGGCCCCGGCTGGCTGAAAGCAGGTATCTGGGGTTTGTTTAGCTTCTATAATTGCAACATTGTTGCTTGTGGAGCTCAGAGCTGGGACACGGCAGGCAGGGAATTTTGGCTTCCTTCATCACTGGAGCAAGCAAGCCTCATGTTCGCTTCAGCTGCGTGGCTGCCGGCCGCCATCTTTGTTGGCAGTTATTTTGCATATCCTGCTGATTAGCCAATGGGAAGCGTAGCGGAGGTATGGTTAATTACCTTGTTTGTCTATTATTAGATAGGATACTTTTTTTGCCTTCATGTTGCTACTAGAAACAAATACCTCAAGCGTTCAAATCTTGACTTCTAATGTCATTCTATAATAAAAGGTACCTGAGCTCCTTGGTGAAATGGCAAATTCTAGAACTGAATAAGAAATACACAAGAGGAACCTAGAGGCTCTCATAGCTTCAAACAGTAAGGAAGCATGAAAAAGATACCCTGCAAGTATGAGGCATGCCAAAGGAACACAGAAGCTAACCAAAAAAAACAAATACAAAACAAAACGAAAAACTCTAGTGGAAAAATGGTAGGACATTTTGAGTACATAACAACATATAAAGTAATATTTGATTATAACCCAAAGTATACAATAAATGTCCAAAAGAGCACATTGATATAAATAAATAATTGAATATATAAATAAGTTAGAGGGGTGAGACAGATCTCCTATGCAGAAGATTCCAAATACCAAGTGTGGTTACTTCTTCAAGGACATGAAGCATGACACCTCCTTCCTGAAGTATGGATTGCACATAGTAACTTCCTTACAAAGACTATAGTATTGTGAGAACAGAAAAATAACTTTCCTTCCCACTTTTCTAAGTTCTTCTGGCTGGACTAATAATCAAATTAACATAAGACAGATTAAGAGGAGAAAATAACCAATTTTATGAAATATGTACACATGGGAGTTCCATTAAGAACATGAGAGCTGAGAACACATTGAGTAGTTGAGGTTTATATGCCATTATGGACTAAGGAGAAGGAGGCAGGGATCTAGGATTTCAAAGGGAAAGTATGCAATACACTAGTAGATGAGTAAGAGCAAACATGTGGTAAACAAATTCTTGCTGGGCCACCCAGAAACAATGGGACACAGAAGGCGATTAAAAAACAGGCTTGCTAGATTGCTCCCTGTCTGCCACACTTCATTCATATATGCCAAGGTGAATAGCTAAAATAAATAGCTCTCTTCCTTTAATTTTTTTTTCTATGTGAATGCCTCAGGCAGGTAAAAGGGGAGGGCCAAAGGTTCTTTCTGTGTCTTTTGTTCTTAAAAATAAATAGCAAAAATAATCAGTGTCCTAAAAGATGTTTTGGGGTGCAAACTCTGGTCACCCTCAGGATTAAAAGAGGGAACAAGAGTAGTTTGATAGAGGAGAAACTTGATTAAAGTTATTTCAGCCAGGTGATCAAGGGCAACATCTACAGTGATAAGTCAGATTGATAGTAGATAACATTGATATGACCTGGTGAGAATGGCACTTTTCTGCTTCTGCTTTTGTACCAAAAAGACACAACTCATTTTATTCATAAGGAATACACTTGACAGATCTCAACTGCAAGACAGTCTAACAAAATACCTGTCCAGTATTCCTCAAAACTATGAAGGTCACCAAAACACAAATAAATTCTAAAAAGCTCTTAGAGCCCAAAGGCATCTAAGGAAACATGACTAATAAATATAATGTGTATCCTGGAACAGAAAAGAGAGACATTATTTAACAAGTAAGAAAGTCTGAGTAAAGTATGGATGTTAGTCAATAAAAACGTATTGATATTGGTTCATTATTTATAACAAATGTATCATACTATATAAGACTAGAGGCCCAGTGCATGAAATTCCATGCACTGGACGGGGGGGAGTCCCTCAACCTGGCCTTCCCCCTCTCACAGTCTGGGAGCCCTCAGGGGTGGGAGGCGACCCGGTGATCAGGGGAAGGTGATGCTCCTTCACACCTCTGCTGCTGACACTGCCAGCAGCACAAGCCTCGGCCGGCCCTGGTTACCTGAGCCTTGGGTGGCCCTGGGTGGCTGGGCTTCCATCATCTGATGTTTGCCTGCTCTTGGGTCGGCCCTGGGCAGCTGAGAAGCCAACATCTGAAGCACAGGCTGGGGGGCTGAGGGCGGGTCAGGTCACACCATGTGCCTGCTGCCCCCCCGGCAGGGCTGAAAGGACTGGAGGACTCTGGCGGGGCTGAGGGGACTGGGCGCCAACTTCTTTGTGATGGCATGATGGTCAATTTGCATATTACTTCTTTATTAGGTAGGATGATATGTGGCAACTATGTTCTATCTTCACAAGTTTTATGTTAACTTTAAACTGTTCTAAAATTTTTAAAGTATATTTAAAAACAAAACAAAAATTTGGCAGATCAGCTAACAATCCTTAATTGGGTCTATAATGCAAATTTCCAAACCAAAAACATCAAGACCACCCTGGTCCAAGCCACAGGTGTTTTCTGACAGAAAATCCTGCAGAACCGTCTGAACTGATCAATCACTTGGGCCTTTGTCTTCCTATTGCATACAGAAGTGTCACAGATTAAATCATTACTAAAATTTCAGCTTTCCTAATGGCCAGAGGTGTAATGCCTCTTTAGTACTAAAAAAATTGTTGACTATCACTTGAACCTGAAGCCAGATAGGTGCTTCCTATTTCACCCTGAATCCTTACCTAGAAAAGCTATCTAGGCTCAACAGAGAACATCCCCAGTGGCCAGGAGGCTAAGAGCCCATTCTCAAAGGATGATCCTCCCTTGGAGGGAATATAGGCTGTGTAGGGTGGAATAGAGGGCAAGCAGGGATGGACAACACCTGTCCTGGCTGAATAAGGGAAAGTGAAAGTGGAAGCCTGGTGCTGATATCGCCACACTAGCCAAGGAGATTCATTGGACATCAGACTTCCCACTCAGTCAAGTTAATTTGGCAGCTTGTGAAACAAAAGGTGGAAATGGTAAAACCACTTATCAAGCTCCAAATAATGGTGGCCCAACAAATGCCTAAGGTCAGAAAGACATTGGGGTGTGAAGGCACTGGAAATGGGCTCCTGTGGCTGGAGGATGGGAGACTTTGGTTGCAGATGGTGATGAGGGAGATTCAGCATGTTCCCAGGTTTTGCTGTTAGAGAGGTGATCAGCAGCTCTCCATCTTCATCTTTACTTTGGGAACAAATGACGTGTTTTGCCAACATAACCACCTTTTACACATGCCAAAGCCAAGTCCTAGAAGATGTAGAGAAATCATAAATCACAAGCCAAGTTAGAAAATAAGAATTGCCTGGTTATCTTGCACTTTCTGAAATATAAAAAAAATAAAATAAAACATGATTTATGGTATTTTTCCGTAAAGTAAATGACCCCAATGGATTTAATTCTTAAGTTTTATTTTAAACTAAAATGTTAATGTTTATGATATAATTTAGGAAGAGTGTTAGGGAAAAGCAAGATAAAAGAATTATAAGAAGATGATGTACGCCATCTGGAGTGACCTTTGAAAGACTGTGATTTGACTGGACTTATAATACAATTAGAGCTTTGCTAGAATTTTAAGGACAGGGTCTTGGGGGAAAAGGGAAAAGAAAACCTAAATTACATATTTACTTCTTAACCCATCAACAGCAATTTCTCCTTCATTGGCATTCTCTGATTTATTATTAACTGAATAAATCACTAAGAAATGATGGTAGGTATCTATTTTGCAGAAACCAAAAGTTGTACAGAGAAAAAAATCATGTTGAATACCATGAAAATAAGTGTAATATACTGAGGAGAAAAAAAAAGATCAGGAGAGAGTAAAGACTATAAGAAAGACATTACCCGGAGAAACATGCATTTCCTTAGTATCAAGCCAAGAGAGAGAAATTGCAGGAAATAGAAATGATATCGAGTAGAAATTTTGCCATTATTGGAAAATAAAGTTAAAGCAAAAGGAAAATCAAGTTATAAAAACTTGTCCTCTGGACAGAATAGTCCTTGTAAAATGATAATAGAGACATAGGAACTACAAGAGTCTGAGCACTTACTGTCACAGAGCTGAGACTATGAAAGAAAGGAGGACAAATAGCTCTACTTTCTCCAGGCGCTCCCAACATGCACTAGTACCATCAGACAATTTAGTCTTGTCATCTTGTTACAATAATCTGTAGTCCTCTGGTCTACTCTCCCTCATCCCTTCACAATTTATTACTTAGATTAATGTCTCATTTTTCATTTTTATTCCTGCCACAATTCTGGGTCATTTAAAAATTCTCTAGACAATCCTTCTAATATCTACCCCCTTAGTATCTTAACGTAGTCTCTGCTTCATTGGTCCTTTGGCCTTGCTTTGGCCCAGGAAACCATCAGTTCTTGTCTGTGTTAGTGAGAGAGCATCTTTTTTTCTTTTCTCTGACTTCACTGTTGGTTCCCAATAGTCAATTTTCAGCAATGCACCCAAAGTTCTTATTCCAAAATGGAATTGCTAGCAATCTTCTGCTCATAACTTCCTGGTGGTCTGCCTGATCATTTGGCACAAAAGCAAAAGTCCTCCATAACCTTCTAACCCCATCTCCTTCCCCTCTCTATCCTGAGCACAAAATTTTAACCCAGTGTCTCTTTATGATGTTCTGCAAACATACTCTTCCCATTCAGAGCGTGTGCACTGGCAGATGGCTCTACAGGAAATGGACTTTCCAAAGAAGGCTCTTCCCTCACTGCTTTGTCTTTTTTACTCATTTTCCGCCTTATCACCTCAATAACACATCACAAAAAACTGCACCTAATGCCCATTTCCACTCTTATTTTTTAGCACTGGTATATTCTGATATATTATAGTTTTAGTCATTTGTTTATTTTTTGTCACCAACCAAGAGAAATTAACTTACATAAAGGCAGTGAATTGTTCATTTTATAACCACATATGCAACATCTAAAACATATCTGGAACTTAAGTGCTTTCTAAAAATGTGAATCACTCTTACTACTGAATGAATTTATCAATAATCAATGATTAGCACTTTTGAAAGAACTGTTGTTATTTGTTAAAAGCAAAGCAAAACAAAAACATATATATGTGTTGGCCAAACTAAATATAAATATTAGCTCTACCACTTAAAGACTTTGGAAAGTTGCTTACTTTTCTTCTATGATTCCTCACCTGGGAAACATCCCATTATATCTTATTTATGAGATTATTACAATAAACTAAATAATGTATAAGAACTTAGATGATAAGCACACATCTAAAACTAGTGATTTATAAATCATTTGAAATTTATCACCTAACAGGTGTAACAATATCCAGTGTAAAGGAATCATGATTGATGTTTAAATATGAGAATGGTGATATTGTATAACATAAACACTCAAATTGATTTCATTTTCTCAGAGGCCAGAGAGAAAGTTAGAATGATAGTAAGATTAAAGGCAAGCAAAAGAACAAGGGAGAAAGAGAAATAACAACTTAAATTGTTTGGCTGATTGGGTGAAACATCCCCTGGCACATTTATGCCCTGGAGTTAGCCTGAGATGGGAGGCATGACTCGGTGAGCCCTCTATCATGCTCAATTACTACATACCTCTCACAGGTGACCAGCTGACAGGGCCAAATGGGATTCTACTTTTAAAGATGGATTTTTGGAGCCATGTGGGCCATAAATGCAAGCCACTGTTAAATCAGGAGCTTATCCAGAGAAACAGTGATCTGCCCATGCCTTGAGGAAAATACTATGACAAAAATTGTTTTGTTCAGTTGTTGTAGATCTCCAAAAGTGTCCCTTCCTAAGGGATTACTAAGATTAATACTAAATATGGTTATTATGTAAATCATAAACTTAGCATATGTTTATGTGACTACTGAAAAAAACACACACAATCAATCATAAATGAAAGGAGACTTCATGTGTTGAATGATGTAGGAAAAATTCACAAGTGATATTGATATTGCTTTCTCACAAACTTTATATTTACTGTTCCTGTGTTTTAGTATCTCTTTGAATCAAAGTTATAAGTAGGGAGCCCATATATATGTAATTTTACATATATATATATATATATACACACACACACACACACACACACACACACACATATATCTTATTTAATAAAGATGGAATATGCAAATTGACCATCACTTCACGACAAAGATGGCGGTGCCCACAGCCAATAAGGAGGGAATATGCAAATTGACGCAACAAAGATGGTGGTGGCCGGGCTGGGACGCTTGTGTCATTGCCATGGCAGTTCCACCCCACCCGGGCCTCTGGGCAGCATGCGAAGGCAGAAGGCGCCTCTGGGCCAGAACAAAGGTAGTGCCAGCAGCCAGGGGAAGGAAGGCCTATTTTTGCATGAATCTTCGTGCATCAGGTCTCTAGTATATATCACATAGAAAGTAATTTTACTCTGTTCTTGAGGAAAATAAATAAGAAGGTAAAACACATTTTGGATATCCTGAGTTCTCTTAGATGACAATAAACTGTTTAGACACAAAGTAGAACAGAGTTGCTCCCTCTTGCCTTATCTGATGGTAAGGTCAGGTGTATGGCCAGAGGGAGAAATAGTGATTGATGCCCGTGGAACCCCCACAGTGCCCTCTACCCCCATAGCTCCCTGTCCTCCAGAGCTTCTAGAACAGGTAGAGCCACGAGCAGCATGAGGAGTAATTCTTACCTTTGAGCAGTGTTTGGGTAGGCTTGGTCATGAGCCAAGCCATTGTAAGCTTAATATGAATGAGTGGGCACCACAAGGGAAGATGTGGTAATCTAGACATATTGATTATGACAAGGTGTCTTTCCTAACTTAAAACAAAAGATTGTCATGTTGCAAGCACTTCAGTGTGTCGTGTTTCTCACACCTACTCACTTCTTGACCCACTGCATATATTTCTAATCAAATACAGTTGACACAAGACAAGAAATGCCACAAAAAAGCCAAACTTCTAGGTCAAGTGCTTTTAGATATTACAAAGATATTATGTTTTGAAAATTATGCATTTGGACAAGAGCTGTTTTAATAAAATATTTTTTTCTGGGTAATGTTAAAGTGACAGCACAACACATTTAAAATGTAATGTTTTCTCTGGGTTAGACTTAGCTGTAGAATTCCATGGTTCTTCAGGTGAGTGGGGACATGCTAAGATCCAACCCACACTGCAATGAAGATTCCCCCTCTGAGAAGGTGCAGCACAGTCTCATGGTGATTACAGAAACAACATAATAATACCATCCTTTCTCAGTTTCTCATAGAACTAATCGTTCTTCCAGAAATGTTATAATCAAAGAGAAAGAACAATATTTTTAAAACATTAAGCATTTTTATTGAACAGCAGTCATATTATCTTTTAATTCTTATATACAAAAATGATGTGCCATTTACAGTTTTCACTTATTCCACTGATTTAAAAATATTATTCACATTAGAAATATTCATTATAATAAAAAGGTCGTTTTTCTAATTGAGGTAAAATACTATAATAGCTTAAAAAACTTTTCTGTGCCAATAGAATAATAAAATTGCTCTCTAAAAGGTATATTTTATATCTGATTTCATATTTCAATGGACTCATACTACGAAATTGGCCTCAGGGTTCAAACCACAGGACAATTCTATAATTATGTCTTTCTGGTGATTTCAATAATAAGATTATTTGAGTTGACTTCGTGGTGATTCTGCCTTCTACTAAATTCAGTCCCAGAAGGACTTTGTTCTATGGAAACTTGAGCACATTATTTTTTCATCTATGTTGGAAGACTTCTTCTTCCTTTTTTGTCTTTTTCTTTTTAAATACATGTGTAAAAGAATTAAGAGAGAACAGAGAGAGAGAAAATGATATAATTAGGAGCTTTGGGGAGAAACTCTCAATTCATAACCATCTTTTCTGGCTAATCAAAAGACTTTTGAGTATGGGAAAGACAGATTTCATTACTGTTCAAGACACTGACAAACTCCAAATCAATACTACCCATCAAAAAAAAGAAAGTGAGACATTGAAGTGAGTTGAATTCAATTCCTTATTACTTACTCTTAATAACTTCATAGAACATACAATTTAAAAGCACATTTAAGAGCAGATTTAGAATTGACTAGATTCGAATCACCATTCACATGAATGAATTAAGCTGATCTTTTGGCTGTTTGTCATTGATTTGTAATATGCATAAGAAGAATAAAAGAATTTTGATGAAAATATTGTATGGCATGGGAGATCTGCTGCCAACATGTTTTCAATGCAATGCAAATCCTAGACTATTTTCACATGGAAACTAGGAAAGCCCATAAATTGAAACAACTATTATAAAATTACTAGTCAATCAAATATTTCTTTTCTCTATATTTTTCTATCAACAATCCCACTGAACAGGTTTTAGAAATTTAAGATAAATTTGGATCATGATGTTAATTTGCTTTATTAAGATCATATTATCAAATTATAACTATTTTTTTTTGCACCCACATTCATTCAACCTAATGCACATTCAACTCTCCAATTAGTAGCAACTTCTCTGGGCTTGGAGAGTTCTACAGTTCTTGATAATGCATTTTCTCTTGTTAACAGGAGTTTCAGAGCTCCCTAGGTATTTACAAGAAAATTCATTTATCTTGGCCCCAGCAGTGCCTTTCAAAAGAAAGTACAAAATTTTGCATCAGCAAAATTCCCCAGGATCCCATAATAACCCATGTGAGGTCACAACTCAAAACAAACCATTGTGTAGCTTACATTTCAAAGACATTTCCCTTGTGTTCTTAGCATGGATAATGAACCTAGTCTTCTGTGAACAGTATGAGATGACCAATTCCCACTGTGACATGTTTCCGTAGTGCTCAATTCAGCAATATAACAGTTCCCCCAAGAAGGTTAATACTATTAGGGAGAAGCAATCATAGTAGAGCAATACCTTACTTTTTAAAAGAAAAAAGCAAATGGAACTTAATAATATTTATTCATTGTAAACTTCAATTCAAGTTATGAATTAAGTTTTAAAATAGCTATAATAAAACGCATTTATTTTTACAAGTGTTAGATTGTACACACCTTCCAGATACAGTTTTCTTTCACCACTGCTGCCCCCACTATTCTCATCATCAACATCTTCATCATCACCTGCTAATAATTTTAAAATGTAAGTGTCTTATTTTATCTTTCTGAAAAAGAAAAAATTTACATTTAGGATTTGAATACAAAACATTGCTCCTTTAAAGCATTTCACAGAAATATTTTCCTTAGATAAGATTATATTCTTATATTGGTTCTCCCCCTTTTTCTTATCAAAATAGGTATGGAACTTAAAATAATGGTTTTAGATTTTGACATAAAAAATATGGTAGTTTCCTATCAAAGAACTATAGTGATAATCTTTATTATTATGTGTCCATTAGCAATATCTACATTACATTAGCATATTTTAAAGTCCTTATCATTTAATTTTAACTCTCTTTATGATCCATATTTGCATGCTTATTTTTTTAGTTTTGTGTATTGTGTTCATTATTTAATTTTTTCCACATAGAAAATGGTTATGTTCCCATTAATTTAGAAATTATGTTTTAGCCTTAAGAATAACATTCAGAAGTCAAACATAAATTCTCAAAAACATCATTGTTATTTATCCTCCCTACTTAAAAGTAACTAAATCTAAAACAGGTTTCTCTACCCAGATATTCTTGGTACACTCAGTAAGCTGGGAACAATAGATGCCTAGATAGATAGATCAATAGATAGACTTCCGAGGTTTAGTTTAAACATGGTCTGTATTCCCAGATCTCTATGTACTTAACCCGCTGTGAAAATATGTTTGCCCCCACCTTAATCTCCATTTAGCACCTCACACAATGTGACAGTTTCAGAAGATGATGTTGGGATGGGAAGGTCCAAGGGGAATATCGCATTCAGGCGGATTGCACAGCTCACTTCCCTTTGTCATTTTAAATTACAGTGTCAAACACTTCCTGCTGTATAACACTCAAATTTGTGTCAGAAACAGTAAAAGGTGAAACCTTTCCTTGCACTAAAGTTCATTTTGTTCTGAGTGTCAGGAGGAATTTTAGAGAGAAGGATCACCGCCTTTCTTTCTACCAGTGCAGGCAGCATTAAACAAAAATGACAACCATGCAAGGTGTGCACATATCTCATTATGCTATTAAACATTAGCCAGTTGGAGTTTCTAAAGTTTAGTGACAGTTCAGGGCATTCATCTCCTGGTGCTCGGCTAGTCTGACGATCCGCACTGGGAGGAACACCCCTGGGTAAGATTTTACTTATGAGAAATGAGGCTTAATGGCCTGTTCGCCCAAATCACTTGCTGACTGGTCAATTTTTTTTTTGTTGGTGGAGCATTAGCACTTCTTTTGTCATGACTGAGCAACTTGACTTTACCTAGTGGCTTCCAGCTGTTTCTGCTCTCCTCCCGCCGGCCCTCCTGACCACAGTCATTTTTCAGCTTTGCCACTTGGCCCCTGGTCTACAAGGCTTCTGAATCCTCCCAGAAGCCCTGAACCTTGTCCTTTTGTTCTTTAACAGTGTCTGCCAACCTCTATACTTACTTCCAGATATCTTACACCTGGCTCTCTGTAAAACTACCCATGAACTACATCTTCAAATATGATCACATGTCTGGGAATTGCTTCAGAATAATCTGGGGGTGGGAAGTGGGCAGAGCTGAAACAATATTGGCCATAATTCCATAATGATGGAAGCTGGCTGAAAGTTACATGGGAACTCTTATAGTGTTTTATTTTCTTTTGAATATATATA
>NW_005354010.1:358016-362396 GCF_000412655.1 Myotis brandtii
TTTTAGGCTTATATAAATTGTAGTTACTATATGCATATGAACATTCATAAAAATATCAAAGTATGATTACTGTTATCCATCACATATATTTTCTTTCTTTCTTTTTTTCCCCATCTGCTAAAGGCCTTTAGAAGGGGCAAAAGAAGTAACTTTATAATCCACGCCTGTTCAGTTAAAATCCCAACTTTATGATTTACCCAGTTTTGGGTTTTGAACAAGTGGTTTTATTTCTCATCTCATTTTATTCCTATAAAAATGTGTGATACATAATAACACCTACTTTTAAGAAGATTAGAAGACTTTACACCTGTTACAAAAGTAGAACTACCTCACTCCCCACATGGATTTTGTGGCAATTTATAGATCTCTCCCTTCTGCAGACCACACCTGTGGAATTTTTCCCTGTGTTTTATTAATTGAAATACAAATAGATATGTTACAGCACACTCTAATGTATTAGCAGGTGTGTTTTTTTAAGTTATTCTTTGTTTTTTAGGAATGAGAGACAACTTACAATATCTTTATATGTAGCAAAAGTAAAACTGTGTGAATTAGCACAGAATTGAATAGAGTAGCATTTTACAATATTTTGGTAGGATTCCAAGACTGAAGTCACTAGGAGCTGCTTTGACTCAATTTGACTTTTTACTACACTTTCCTATTTTATCCTCCAGCTACAAACAAGAGCTTTCTCATGTGTCATCCCAAATGCATCCGTCATCCAGTCTCCTCCACACCCGCCTCCTGTTCTCTTCATTTCAGTGTTTCTGGGTCAGAGAGCAGCCTGCCAGGGCATATGGCTGCTGGGCACATGGGCTCCCACGTGCCTGACAGGGTCCAAACTAAGGGTGCTGTTTCCCACAAAACGTGTTTCCATCTGAAGGGGCCTGATGGTGCTGTGCTTTGTTTGGAAACGTGAGGAGTAGTTTTCTCCTAAAATCTGTGGATCCCAATGCATCCTGATTACAGCAATGTAATACCACATAAACCTGACCTTTTAAATAGCACTCTTTTCTCAGAGTTCTACAACTAATCTGAAGTAATCAGTCTCTGCAGGCATTGGGTCTGATCATTTCTCTATTAGGACTCAAATCACCTGAGTTGAGTTTAGATACCATGCCACTCAGCTCCATTTTTGCACAATTTCACTTTCTCTCATCTTGACAACTGATCATAAAATTTCTCTTCAGTCAACAATCAAAATGGAAAATGTGTATTCACGCTTCATATACATGGCTAACTCATGAAGCCACTGTCCATGTCCATTAATTCTGATATTTATCTATAATTTGCAAAACATTCCAATAAAACTCTTCAGAGTAAAAACTCTTAAGATCTTGGATAATTTAATGGAATACTGGAATTTTGCTCCAGAGAGCATATAACTGTTGGAATTTACAGTTGCAACTGTGAATTTACATTTTTCAACTGTGTTAATTTTTCAGCACTTTCAGTTCATTCAGAACTATGAAATTTGGTCTCCATATGCCTCTCTCTCATTCTTGAAAAGCAAGGATTTCTCTAAGTCTAGGAATCTCCAAAAGCAACAAAATTTTCAAAACTTTACTTTCTCCTTTTTCTATTAATTTTAATAATATCTACTATTTTCTTTATTGGTAAGGACTAATAAGATAATAGTTTCAATTCAATAGATATACTAGTTCAAGAAATGTGTATCAAATGAATAATCCACAGAATGAAAGAATGCTGAGAAAGAGAGTGGGAGGTTATTGGTAAAAAAAAAGTAGACATAGAATAGATACCATCCCACCTTTATGTTCTTTAAAATAAATGTTATCAAATTATTATAGGTGTCTCCCTCCTCTCAAAAAGTTGGAGAGAGGGAGGATAGAAAGTAATTGCTGGAGAAAACAGATAAGACCTTCTGATGCATCTGCAAAGCATTAGACCCCAAAGAAGGACACACAGTTGCCTATTGCCAGCATGTTTTAGCAGCTGTATTAAAAAGTTTCGCAGTCAGTAGAATAAACTTGGGCGACCATTAAATGAGTGTGCCTGCTTTTAAAAAATTTCAAAGTCTAGCTATTGCTTCATGATGGAGAAGTGAGGAATTAATGCCAATGGTGTTTCTTTCAACCATTTTCCATCAAAGATGATGTGAAACAGATCTGTGCTTTGTATTTCCCTAAGAAGTTCTGCCAAAGCGAGGCAGCTGCACCATAGCTATTAAGCCAGTTTTTTAAAGATATTGGTACGACATGCTGGCAACAGAGCACAGTGAGAAGACCATGGTGTTTGGAGTCAGAACAATCAGCTGTGTGAGCAGGTCACTAAACTTATCTTAACCTCAGTATTGGTGATCATTGAATAAGAGAATCTAAATGGAAGAGCTGCTATATGATTGGGAGGGGGGCAATATGGGATGGAGAAAATAGTATCAGATGCAGAAACAGATAAACTCACACTGGTGTGCATTCTTCACCTCTCCTCCATCTCCAGCACTGACTACATCACCTAATTTCATGAGATTGATAAAGGGCTAAAGCTTCTGAGAAATCATTTTCTTATCTTTAAAGTGAGAATAATCAGATCTACTGCCTTGGGTTACAAAGATGAAAAAGAGGACATGGAAAAGCACCTAGAAAAGTGACAGGCATGTAGTATAGTTTCTGTATAAATATTTTTCTCACCTTACAGGGAAAGATGTTAATCTTCCTGTGTGATTGTTTGCTATTGCTGCTAAAAGAAATTAACAACAATTTAATGACTTAAAAATGTATTGTCTCACCATTTGGGAGGTCAGAATTCTAAAACTGATCTCACTGGATTAAATCCAAAGTGTCAGCAGGACTGCATTCTTTCTTGAGGCTCTAGGAGGAAAATTAATTTCTTTGCCTTTTCTAGCTTCTAAGGTTTCTCATGTTTCTTACCTCATGGCCCCATTCCTCCATCTTAAAAGCCAGGGACATGGAGCAAAGACCTTCTCACACTGCCATCTCTGTCTCTTCTTCTGCTGCTTCCATTTTCCACAATTTATAAGGACCCTTGGGATTACATTGGTCCCTCTGGGATAATCCAGGATAATGTCCCCATCTCAAGGTCAACTTGACTAGCACACTTAATTCCATCTGTAACCTCAATTCTCCTTTCCCACATAACCTGACATATTCAAAGGTTGGGGATTAGCACTTGGACATATCTTGTGGGCCAGTATTTTGCCTATTGTTTACTGTGAAAAAACACACAAAACAAAACAGAAGCCTTCATGTGAAAGATGTCTTTTGAGTTTTCCTGAGTAGCATCATTTATAAGTTGGAGGAAGAAGGAAAGAGCAGATCAACTTGAAGAGACAATAGCATGAAGGCATGGAGACATAAAGAGTTCCATGACATGCTCTGGAAATAGTTGAGGTTTGATATGATAGACCAGAGTGCATAATACCTGGATACATTGAAAACAATGTTGGTAGGTGGAGAAAGAACATCTAGGACATGATAAAAGTGTTTCACATAGGGAAATGGATAATGAAGTGTGAGTTAGAGAAAAAAAAGAAAGTCTTGACACTGATGTTAAAAATGAATTGGCATTGGAAGCATTTGGAAGAAGTTCACACATTCAGAGTTTATTAAAATAGACCAAGAAAGAAAAGAATGGGAGCAGAGGACTTGGAAATGTATATGTTTGCAGAGATGGAATGTATGTAATCTGTGAATTTTAGTAGAAGTAAGAAATGGAGAAGATTGAATCCACGACACAGCTGATATTTTTAGTGGTGTGAACCTACAAAATGTATGACATAATTCAGAATAGAGGAGGAGGAACACCTTGGGAAAGTGTCAACACAAGTATGGACATTGCCCGGACAAGAAGGACAGGTGGAGAAGGATACAGGGAAGATAAATGGTGATAGAAGGAGAATTGACTTGGTGTGGTAAACAGGCAAAACAATGCACAGATGATGTATTGTAAAGTTGTATACCTGAAACCCAAATAATTTTATTAACCAATGTCATCACCAATAAACTCAATAAAAAAGAGTGAATACAAGAAAAAAAAAAAGAAAGTTGCTAAGATCTTAAAAGTTCTCATCACAGAACATTTAAATATGTAAGGTGATGGACATGTTAAATAAGTCTATTGTGTAATCTAATCTAATAAAAAACAAATATGCAAATTGACCTTACCATCGCTATGTCTTAAGCCACGCCCAGCAGCCAATCAGAGCGACTATATGCAAATTAACCCAACCAAGATGGCGGCCAGCAGCCATGGAGCTGAAGCGAGCAGGAGGCTTGGTTGCTTCAGTGATGGAGGAAGCCAAGCTTCCAACCTGGCTCTGAGCTCCACTGAAGGCAACAAAGTTTCAATTATAGAAGGTAAATAAATCCCAGAATAAAAAAAGAAAAAAAGAAAAAAAGG
>NW_005354010.1:362530-393232 GCF_000412655.1 Myotis brandtii
CCTCACCCAGGCTGGCCAGGCACCCCAGTGGGGACCCCCACCCTGAAGAGGGTGTGATCAGCCTGCAAACACCCATCAGCTCCTCACCCAGGCTGGCCAGGCACCCCAGCGGGACCCCCACCCTAATCCGGGACACCCTTCAGGGCAAACCAGCCAGCCCCCACCTGTGCACCAGGCCTCTATCCTATATAATAAAAGGGTAATATTCAAACTGACCCTAACAGCAGAACAACTGGGAATGACTGGTCACTATGACACACACTGACCACTAGGGGGCAGATGGTCAATGCAGGAGCTGCCCCCTGGTGGTCAGTGCGCTTCCACAGGGGGAGCTCTGCTCAGCCACAAGCCAGGCTGATGGCTTCCAGTACAGTGGTGGTGGTAGGAGCCTCTCCCACCTCCTCAGCAGCGCAAAGGATGTCTGACTGCAGCTTAGGCCTGCTCCCTGCTGGCAAGTGGACATCCCCCAAGGGCTCCCGGGCTGCCAGAGTGATGTCTGACTGCCAGCTTAGGCCCAATTCCCCAGGGAGCGGGCTAAACCAGCAGGTGGTCATCCCCCAAGGGGTCCCATACTGCAAGAGGTCACAGGCCAGGCTGAGGGACCGCCCCCGAGTGCACAAATTTTTGTGCACCGGGCCTCTAGTCATTTTATAATATGCATATGTTTTAAATTATTATGTTGTACTCCTTACACTTACATGATGGTATTTGTTAATTATAACTCAATAAAACTAAAAGAAAAAGAAAGTGCCAGTAAAGGAAGTTTAAAAAACACCATGTGTGTAGAATCTGAAAGAAATTCAGACCCAGGTGGATATGATAATATCATTACTAAAACATGCAGTTATAATTTTTAAAGATTCTTTTTAATCATTTGGTTCAGCATACCCTACTGTGTTCTTTCACTCAAATTAAAGCCATACTTCATGATGCCAATAGTAGGATCTGACACCTATCTCTGCTCAGCCATTCCTCTCTTTAAATACTTTTAATGGTTTTTCATGACTCAAATGATTAAGTACAAGCTTTTTAACCTGACATAAATACCACTTCTTGATCTTCTTTCAGAAGCATGGGACCCATTTTTATGAAACCAAAAAGTTGATTTTTTTAAATCCTCACCCGCGGATATGTTTTCATTGATTTTTTTTTAAAGAGAGAGTGGAAAAGAGAAGGAAAGATAGAGAGGAACATCAATGTGAGAGAAACACATCAATTGGTTGCCTCCTGCATAAGCCCTGACCAGGGCCCGGGCCAGAGAGAAGCCTGCAACCAAAATACATGCTTTTGACTGGAATTGAACCTGGGGCCCTTAGGTCCTCAGACCTAAGCTCTATCCACTGAGCCAAAGCTGCTACAGCAAAAGTTGATTTTTGTATAAAGAAATAGGTGGGGTTAGATTAAAGAAAGAAATACAGGGACTTATGGGCTTGATGTACAGAATTCTGTTTTTTCTATGATTCTAGGATTTATAAATAAAATGAAAGACTATTTGTCAGCTACAAAATTATATCACTGTGCTACTTACAGCAAACACTTGTATGTGACTTTGATTTTTCTAGTCCTCTGATCCTCCTAAATGAGCATGAATGAAAAAATCATCTAAAACAAATCACCAGATTTACTTTCATATTGTGCAGGCATGAGATAGCAATGTGTTTTCACTCAGTCCATGATCAGATGTAATATGCATTTGTGAAATGTTGTGCTTAAGTTGTATAGCAGCAAGCCTGAAAAACCAAGTGATTCTTATCATCTCATTGCCTTTATGAATGCATTGGTTGGGTTGCTTTGGTTTGGTTTTAGATAAAAGACATGGATTTGGGTAATCTTTAAAAAAGTACCTAGAAACTATTTTTTATGCTTTAATTTTTTTATGAAATATCATTTATGGCCTTAAGACCTTAACAATAAAAAAAAAGAGAGAGAAAGAGGCAAAGAAATTGAAGAGCTTCACCTTGATAAGATCTCATCAGCAAACAGGGCAGAAGTATGACAATATCTGACATGTAATCTTATCTTTCTTGTCAGTTACATGCAGTATAAAAATAGAGGTACATAGAGATATTGAACTAGCCTGATCAAAGATTTTAAAAACATTACTTGTAGGCCATTTAAACCCTTTTCTTTCCTGGTTTTACTTTAGAAACCTAGTTCAGTTTTAGACTTAATAAATGTATTTGGAAAACTAAAACAGTACGGATCAAAAACAATGAAACAGCCCTGGCCAGGTGGCTCAGTTGATTAGAGCATTGTCCCGTACACCAAAAGATTGGGGGTTCAATTCCTGGTCAGAGCACATACCTGGGTCGTGGGTTTAATCCTAGATCAGGGTGCATTTTGGAGGCAACCAATCCATGTCTCTCTCTCATATCAGTGTTTCTCTCCCTCTCTCTCTCTCTCTCTCTCTCTCTCCCCCTTCCTCTTTCTCTAAAAACCAATAAACATATCCTCAGATAAAGATAAAAACAAAACAAAACACTGAAACAAAGTGGTTTGTTAAACCTCTAACTCATCTTCATGCGAGCATTTAAGGAAAAGCTAATTAGCTAATTCCTATGCTTTTTAAAATGCATAAATGCATTATTGATACATTAATTCTTCAGCATATTTTTCCTGGCTTGTACCTTGATCTTTTTAGCATACTCATTTAATTGATCATTTAATATTTAATAACAATACACATTAATGTTGGTTTATAATAAAATCACAATTTGTGGTTGTCAGAATATATTTGCATCTTGTGTTTTAATTGATTCAAAATATCATATCTACAAGAAACTTGTAAACATAATTATACAAAACTCAGTATCTTAAAGCAGAATAAGGAAACAAAATAACTTTATTATTCCCCCCAAATAGAATACCTTGACTACTGAAATAATATTGAAATTATTATTATAACTCTGAAATTTTAACATCTAATAGGTTGCAAGAGTATAAGTAGCTTTCTTGTTACTTTTTTCCATTACAATCATTAATCTTGAGCTTATATTTACTTGAAACTCAGTAGAATCTTTGCAAAATATGAGGAATAGATGTGCAATATCCATTGATGAAGAAATAAATGCAGATATTTTTTACAGAACACAACTGTATTGTGAAGTGCCCACATTTGATCAAAGATTCAGTTAGGAATAGGCAGCCACAGAATTAAGTAATTTTCATTATTCAAATTTGAAGAGTAAATATGGGACTATTGTATTAGCTTCCTGGGGCTATCATAACAAAGTACCACAGACTGAGTGACTTAACAACACAAGTCTTATATTTCTGGAAGCCAGAAGTCCAAGATCAAGGTGTTGGCTGGGTTGACTCCTTCTGAGGCTGTGAGAGAGAATCTGTTCCAGGCTCTCACTTTTATTTTATTTTATTTTTTAAATATATCTTTTATTGATTTCAGAGAGGAAGGGAGAGAGAGAGATAGAAACATCAACGATGAGAGAGAACAATTGATTGGATGCTTCCTGCATACCGCACACTGAGGATTGAACCTGATTGAGAAAAAAAAAACAAAACATGACCTCCTGGTTCAGAGGTTGACACTCACCCACTGAGCCATGCCAGCTGGGCCAGGCTCTCACTTTTAGCTTCTCGTGGTTTGCTGATGATCCTTGGTATTCCTTGGCTTGTAGATGCATCATCCATATCTCTGCCTTCATCTTCATATAGCATTCTCCCTGTGTGCTTGTCTATGTGAATTTCCCTTATTTGTAAAAACCCTAAATACATAAGGAGAGGGTCTGCCCTAATTACTTCATCTTAAATGAACATTAGCAAACACTTATTTCCAAATATAATCACATTCTGAGGTACTGAGGTTAGATGTTCAATATCTTTTAGAAGGCAGGCTGAATTAAATCCATACAACTATCCTAAATGTTTAGATCATCATATCAAGAGAAATTCTAAAAAATAAATTGTGAAAGCAGTAGTGTTTCTGTGATATAAAGTAAGGGTTTCATTATAAGGATTTTGTTCTCTTTGGGAATCTTTCCCCATGTATTTGAGTAAATATTACATTGTTCCTATTTTAGAAACTGCATATATGCTCACACCAAACTCTAATTAGACTTTGGATATTAATGTGATTTTAGAGTAAAGTAATTTTACCACTAAAAGGTCATAATCTCTGGAAGGAATTTTTTTAAGATTAAAGTATAGCAAACCTGTTTTGAAAGAAAATTATATTCCTGAACCATAATCCATAAAATTATAATTTAACAATTATGTTAAACTAGTGGCTCAGTGTACGAAAATTCGTGCACTGGTGGGGGGTCCGGGAGCTCTCACGGGATGTCCTACAGTCCTGCAGTCTGGCCTACCTCTGTGGGAGGAAACCGGCTGATCAGGTATACAGATACTTTCTGAAGGCAGCATGGACTCCTTCCTTATTTCTTTTCTCTGTGGTTGGAGAATAGGGGACTAAAAGGTGGAGACAGAACTGTGGCCAGGCCTAGGGCTTTTGTAGGCAGCAGAAAGAGAGAGAGGGCTGGGGAAAGTCTAGACACGTTTCCTTCAATTGTCCTCCCTTCCTCCAGGCCCCTTCCTCCATTTTTTCCTTGTCGTGGTGGACGCTCGGGCCTTGAACCAACAGGAGCCCAGTGACGGTGGGGTTCAGCCCCCTCACTGCTCAGCTGAACGTGGAGCCGTCTCACATTCCAAGTGGGGCTGTTTTCAAGTGGCTAAAGCACTGAGAATTCATGCCTCCTGGCCTTTCCCCTCTTGGTTTCCTCCTTGAGTCTGTTGCAAACTTCACCAAGACACCGAAGCAGGTCTGCCCTGGTAGTTCTGCACCGGCCCCCACCCGGGCCCCATCGGGCACTCTTCCTGGAGGTCTCCAGGTCAACAGTCTGTGCTTGGGGAGGTTGCCCGAAGCCCGTTCCCCCAGGTAGATGGGGCAGGGGGGCTAACTTGGAGAGCTGGAGGAAGATGGCAGAGTAAGAGTTGGTATGAACCAGCGCCTGCTCCGCCAGACTTCCTAAGCTCCCCACCGGGCCAAGGCCGGCCCCTTCCCTGTACCGGGAGGATCCCGGCTGAGGTCCCCTCCCTGCACCCAGAGCCCTTCTCCCTGTCCAACACCAGAGGGTGGGAGCAGCTCGCCTGCTCTGGACACTACCAGCCTGGCAGGCAGCAGCACAAGTGGTGCGGCCTAGGGCGCCAGTGGCCGCGAGCCTCCTCCCCCTCCCTGAAGCATGGGGCAGGGTCGCAGCAGCTCATGGCTACCCCTGGGCACTGTGCATGGAGACATTGCTTGCCGCTGAGCCACCATCCAGCCCGGGACCTGTGGGGGCTGGGGTGGCCTTGGGCTCCGCTGGCCCCACTGAAGCCAGACTTGGCTTGGCTGGGCACCTCCACTGCCCAAGGGCTGTGCATGCCCCATGGGCCTCGTCGTCCTCGTGAATCGCCATGGCCCAGCCACCCCGTCCCAGGAAGTGGCCGTTCCAATCGCCATGGCTCACTCCCCGCTACATCAGGCCTGACTGGCAAGCAAGTAGGCAGGAGTTGGGCCGCTGAGGGGAGAGAGGAGGGATGTGTGGGCCAGGGTGGAAGCAGGGAACTTGGCTGTGTAAACGCAGCCCCCCCATGCCACGCTGGCCTGCAAGTCCCCGCCTCTCTCTCTCCAAGAGGTCAGCAGTTCAGCCTGCTCGGCATGCTGCATGCACAGCCTGGCATTCGGTCGAGCCTTTGGTCGTTGTGGATGTTACGGACCCTGGCTCTTTATATATATAGATTAGATACATTACAAAATAAAAAAAAATTATTCACCATTTTATATTGGGACATTGTTGTGAATGGATTAAGATAATTAAGATACTTAATTAAGATATTAAGTATTAGCCCAAACCGGTTGGGCTCAGTGGATAGAGCGTCGGCCTGCGGACTGAAAGGTTCCAGGTTCGATTCTGGTCAAGGGCATGTACCTGGGTTGCGGGCACATCCCCAGTGGGAGATGTGCAGGAGGCAGCTGGTCGATGTTTCTCTATCATCGATGTTTCTAGCTCTCTATCTCTCTCCCTTCCTTTCTGTAAAAAATCAATAAAATATATTTTAAAAAAAAGATATTAAGTATTAGACTAGCAGAACCAGGCATATTAAAAAAAAAAAACTGTCCAAAAACAACCTCAGCTCTTTGAGAGCTCCCCCAGGAAAACAGTGTTAGGTGGAGAAGGTGAATCAAGACAAAGTAATATTACTATTACTATTACTATTAGCTGCCATTCCACCAATAGCTTAGGAATGCTATAGAATACTATAGAAGACAATGGTGATAGACTGAAACCTGCAACATTTCTTATAACCCAAACTAAACAAAAAATAATCAAACAAAAAATAAACTTATCCTTAATTCATTTAGATATTTTTTCAGGATAAAGTTTCTTGTTTAAAAATCCGGATCCTTAAAAGGTTGATAGTGAAAGTGTCCTTTCATATAACCTAGAGAGAAGATATATAGAAAATTGAGTCTTGGCAAAAGGTTTCTTTCTAAGATTGAAATAAAACCCCAAAATTGACATATTTATCCACAGAAAGAAGAATACATTTTGGAAAAGCTTTTCTTTCTTTTAATATCTGTAAATTATACTACCTGGTATATAAATGTCCCTAGGAGATTTGTTCTTAAGAAGCTCTCTCTCTCTCTCTCTCTCTCTCTCTCTCTCCTCTCTCTCTCTTCTGTGTGTGTGTGTGTGTGTGTGTGTGTGTGTGTGTGTGTGTGTGTTCCAAGCCTGTATTGAACAATTAGGGAAGATATGCAGGGATATCAGTGGTTCACTCTGGCAGGGAGAAGGAGAAAGCAAGCTTACTGTGGACAAATTTATGAGATTTGGAGCTCTGACTCCACAACCTGCTGCCCTCACACCAAACAACAACAACACATGGTGTTTGTTCATCACTAAATCAGTGACTGTCTTCCTGAAGACAGACATCCTCCCAGCAGTACCCACTAGGCACCATGCATGAAAGACACAGACTTGAGAATTATACACTGAAGAAGTCCAAAGTAGAGCCTGGGAACAGATGAATTCCTTTGGGCAAAAGATGTGTGAACCCATTTTAATGGATGAAGATTTCTTAAGACCCAGTTAGAGGATGGCTAGACCTTTGAACAGAGCAGTGACCTAAGGCAAGGAAGCAAGTTTGGGGCAGCTAGGTACAAGTACCTGCCTTATTTTAAGAAGTTAACTTGGACTCTAGGTATTTTAAAATTAAACTGTTATGTTCATAGAGTGATATTCCTCCTAGAGATTTAATCTGCTTCATCATTTTTTTTTCTTCAAAAGTCACCATAACAGAAAATCACAGTGGAAGCACTGAGGATGGATTAATAGCCCCACCCACCACACTATCTACCCCTCAGACTACCATCTATATATTTGTGCACTTTGAATGATAATTGCCCATAATAAGACATTCACTATTGAATTACTCCCTCAAAAATGTAGGTGCCATCCTATATAATAAAAGCCTAATATGCTAAGTGTCTTGTCGTCCTGTGACCCGTCGACTGTTCAACCAATCAAAGTGTAATATGCTAATGATATGCTAAGGCAGCCCAACTGCTCGCTATGATGTGCACTGACCACCAGGGGGCAGATGCACCAACTAGTAGGCTAGCTTGCTGCTGGGGTCTGGCTGATCGGGACTGAATGAGATGGGTCGGACATGCCCTGGAGCCCTCCTGCAGTCCCTCCCTGGCCCCAATCATGCACTAGTGGGGTCCCTCAGCCTAGCCTGCACTCTCTCACAATCTGGGAACCCTCAGGGGTTGTTGGAGAGCTGTTTTCATCATGATCCCTCCGGAGGGCGCCAGACACAGGGCTCACAGCTGGCGAGTGCTGCTGCATAGTCACTTGGGTGTGGAGCTGGTGTACCTATGGCATGAGCTTCTCCTGATCAGGACTGACTGGGGGAAAGCCTGCAGCAGGCACAGTGCCACTGGGATGAGCAGGAGCAGCAGGTAGGAGCTGCATGCGGCATTGGACTGTGGGTTTTGGCCCAATCCCTGCAGGACAGGGACCCCACTTGTGCATGAATTCGTGCACTGGGCCTCTAGTATAGCTTACAAGAGCAGCTTCTCTGGGATGGTGGCGAAGCTAGAGGGAATTTTAAGGAAAGATGGTAATAGGCACTTAGGGATTTGAGAAATCAAAAGTAAAAGTAAACATTTTTAAACATCTGATGAAGAAAGGGGCCTTATGCTTCTCGATTTCTAGGAAAAAAATCCCTGGAATTAGTGGAGACCAGCCAACCTCACTGACTGGGTGCCCTTGAAGATGGGGATGACCGTTGGGCCAGGGGTCCAAAGGACCATTAGATGACATTTTCAAATACCCAGAAAAGACTGTCTTAAGAGAGGCCAGATCCTAAAGAATTAGGATTGAACCCAGATAGAAATCACAGCTGAAAGGCCATGGGTTAGAGGACCAGAATGGTGGGTGGACTGATTCCAATCCAGCTGCATAGTCACTTGGGTGTGGAGCTGGTGTACCTATTTCTCCACACTCCCTTTTGATTCCATAGAACCCAGGGATCTTAGATAGTTAGATGAAGAAGGGGAAACACTTCAAGACAAACATCCTTGATTTCTTAGCTAATAAGGCAAGTGGCATTCTATTTCACTAATAAAATTAAAAATAGTAAATAATCTGGTATAAATTAATATTTTGCATGATGATATAAGAAAATATACCTGCCTAATATAATCCCATATCTTTAGACTTAATTAGGAATGGTCCACAAAACGAATTCAGTTTAGAGATATAAAACTGAATTTCAGAAGAAGTAAAGGGAGAGCGTAATTTTTTTCTAATAAAGCTAGATACCATCCCCTACTCCCCACATACATCCATTTCTTTAGGATATATTCTGAAGCATGTGTACATGGTTTCTGCTTACATGCTATTGGAAAGAATATTCTCAAGGCCTATCTGGTTGTAAGGAAGCTGAGAAATACAAATGCAATTCAAGGCGGCCATATGCTGAGGTCTTATATAGATCTATCACAATACAGGAAAGAGCGGCCCCAAAAGAGGGCAGCCAGCAATCTGTCCCGAGTTTATAAACTAAGATGTGTGTGTAAACGCATCACCCAAATAAAGCCTTCAATATGTCTTGCAAATGTTATAAGATCTACTAACAGTGATGGTTTCCAGGCATAACTGGGCTGGACAAGTGTCTCTATCTCCAGAAGCTGCTATTTGTGGCATTTTATTAGATATCGCTAATATTAAACATAAACTGTTCAATTTTTTAAAAAATTATTTTAAAAAAAATTATCTTCTGTAAGAAAAATTGAGCATATTGTGAGAGGTAAAGGACTGAACATATTGCAAAGGGAAAGAATTCCCTTTAGCAGGAGGTTTGGATAGTGGGGCTTCATTACACATCCTTAAGAGGAGTGTAATGGACAGCTTTCAAAGTGAAAACAGATACTGTTAAGAATATGATTGCAAAGTGCAAAGCATAAATTGTGAGACAGAAGAGACAGATAGACAAGCCTCCTTCATTTTCCATATTAAAGCATTAGAGACAGAATTATCATTGCTAAATCTCTAGGGAGTAATTTGATCAACGCTCAGCTGTGACCTTTTCTATCTGAAATAGACGGTATGTTTGCTTTATTTCTTCTAGACTGTTAGTGAAGAAGGCACACTTGTGCTATATTCATAATATGATGAGACCTATTTGAGGCTGTTTCCTCAACATCAAATATAATGCATATTTCATTATGAATCCATTCTTATCCATTAAAATGCCATTTTAAATGATGTATCAGCAAATGTATTCAGGATAATTGTATTCTAGTAGGAGGTGATTTATAGCACTAAATGGTATAGGCTTAAGTAGCTAGCACTGAAGAAATAGTACCTGTGAGGAATGCATCAACATTTCTATATAGTATTATTACTCAAATAGGAAAAATGCATTATTCAATTAGTAGCTCTCATATAATTTCAGCAACATCAGTAAAAGTTGTTTTTTAATAAGTCTAGGAATATGAAAATAACATGTAGAAAATCTGTGGATAAAATATCTTTCTATTTTTTGAGGGAGGGTTTGTTTCTCTTCAACATGTTATTTTTGCCTATGGTTAGTTATTAAAGCAACCAGAACAAAGAAAAATAGCATTTAGAACTTTTCATTTTTTCCACATATCCACATATGTAAATCATATGGTACAATTGATAATGCTTGAAAACTCATTGTCAGTGTAACCAAAGAGAGTTGGCTAACCTATTCTTATAAGAAGCCAAACAGCAGACAAATCTTTTTTGGTTTGTTTGTTTTATATACAATTGATTATGGTAGAGATAATCAAAATCCAATTAAAGTGTTAAAAATTGTACAAGTTTAATTGTTCTTCAATTATATTTTCCTGAATATTGATTGTCTCTGGCAACTTGAATTTCCCAAATCATTGTATCTTTAAACTAATATTATAGCTGCTTTATACCTAAAAGCATAGCCTGCACTTTGTAGATATCATTCCATAAAAGTTTAGTTATGTTGAAAATGAACATAAGAATTAAAAGTAATAAAAATTAATAATAAATGCTGCTAGATATATAACATAAATTAATCTACAGTGCAAGAAATCTTAAAGAGCAAAATGTGAAATAATCTAAATTATGAGCAGTCTTACAATTACTAATATCCACAAAAGGAAAGGAAGTGCAGTTGATAAATTTGCACTTTTTTCCTAGTTGGTGCTATAAAAACAGCCTTAATGCTGGATGCTTGTCCGTTTCATATTAATTTAGGAAAAGGCTCATAGTTTATTAAAAACTCATAAACCATGCCTGGAAAAGTGTTGGGTATGTTGTGTTTGTTTTCTTTGTTATTGTCCCTCGAGAACAGTCGTTTTACTTTACTTAAAGGTCATTCATATTTTGAAAGGGCAACATGATGCTGAAATATCTACCATATTGCAAATACTATTGAGAAAATGAACAGAGATGGTGCTATCAAAAGGTTTTCAATGTAGACCAAACTGGTCAGAATTCTATGTTGAATAAACACGACTAATGGAAATAAAGAGAGAATAGTCTTGGTTTCAATGTTTTGAAAGACTGAAAGTCATGCCTATTTTGGAAACAAGCATATGGGGAGGGGGCTCTCTTGCTTAAGCTTCTTCTGGTTATGTGTGGTTTAGGAAGCAGTGAAATAGGTAAACTGACTTTTGGAATTTTACCTGCATCTAAATGGAAATGGTGTCTGCATACTGAGCGGTTTTCCATATATGTACTATATACATTCCAGATTTCATTGTGATTATTGTTGGAAGGTAATAACCACATTTCTTCTGAAAAAATTGTGTCATTACAGTGAGAAGGAATTATACCCTAGTTGCTTTTCAAGTATAGTCACTGATCCTGAACCAAAACAATTGGTCTAAGATCAATAATGACAAAGGAACTGCATTTTTGAATTAGAACTAGCAATTGCTAACGGAAAGATTTCATGGCCTCTATTGACTTGGGAAGTACAACCAACCCTTAATGGTTATTTAAATAAACATCTCCATATATGTGCAGTTATTTTTATAAACGATCATCTGTCCGTGCCCCCACTTTCTTCCAGATGACCTTTTCATTAAACTGATTGAGCATGTATTAACTGAAAGCAGTGTTGTGCTTTCTGGAAAAGTAATATTTAAAAAAGCATTTTATGGAAGAGTAAGCTAGGACAACCTAATACATTTAACAAAATTCTGCATACTTTTTCATTTAATATTTTAGTATTTCAGCAAATGTATATATCATTCTATTTTTTAAATTTCAAATGAAAAGGCTACTTTGTATTTCTTTCTGAAGCACAGAAACTAGTTAACTTTTGAATTTATTTATTAATATGTTATATTTAATACTATTAAAAATCCCCTTATTTAGACTAGTCAATTGAAGAAATAAAAACTGTCACTGAGAACTAAAAACAAATTACTTTTTAGAAACTGCACATTGATAGAGGTTGAATAGGTATATCTTACTTTTCAATGTCAATGCCAAGAAACATTTCGAAGTTTTGAGACAGCTGCTCCCTCCATTTATCCAAGTTGTCATGTAATTAATTGGATGAATATATAAATGGAAATTGGAGCACAACAACACCCACGTTGTAGCAGACGGTACATACTTCCTTAGTTCTGAGAATATCTGTACTTATCTTATTGTATTTGGTTTTATATATCTACTAGAAGCAGCATGCAAAAATGGTCATGAACAAGAGCATTAGAGTAAGATTGACTTCAGTTTGAAGACCCACCTTTTATTACTTATTTTCATTCAATAAATGTTTACTGAGTACCTACTATGATCTAGGCATTCTGCAATGTGCTGGGGAAAAAAGCATGAAGAAGACAAACTAAATCTTTGTTCTCATATAATTTACAGTGTCATAAGGGAAGGAGTAAAAAATAAAATGTATTCATTTTAAACATAATTATGATAGTAAAAAGTATTATTAAGGCTATAAAATAAGTGTAAAGAGGTAGGAAATGGTGGAATATGTTCTGTTTCACTAGGATGCTCAGGTCTGATTAAATGACTTTAAAAGAACAAACAAAAGTCTTGAAGGAAATGAAGGATTCATCTAAGCCAGCCATAGGCAAACTACGGCCCGTTTGAAATGAATAAAACTAAAAAAAAAAAAAAAGACTGTACCCTTTTATGTAATGATGTTTACTTTGAATTTATATTAGTTCACACAAACAAGATTGGCATTTTATTTTATCATGGAAGCATTCAAGAAGGGTAATAACACAGCTTAATTTATTTAAAACAAAACAAAACCGTGATGCTGTGTAGGAACAAGAGTATAAACAAGCAATGGGACGAGTTGGAAGTCTCTTCTGATCCAGGCAAGAGATGATGGTTAGAACATAGTGAGAGCTGATGAGCAGGAAATTGGTTTAGAATATATTTGAGAATGCAGCTGATAAAATGTGAATTTAATTTTGACTATTAAAATATGTTAATTTTGTCATTGGCTGGAGCAGCTGAGTGAATGAGGTTACCTTTTTACAGGTATTGGCATGTTTGCTAACTAAATGTATGACCTTTAACCTCCCTAAAACTTGTCCTCATCTGCAAGAGATAGAAGCAAAGATACCTTCTTCACTGGGTTTGTCAATATTAACTCAGATAATATATGCAGGACACTAATTAGAGATTCTGGCAGAGAGCAAGCATCTAATTCAGGGTAGGCATAATTATTTGAAGTAATTATTATAAAGTATCATACCATCATTTTTAATTTGGCTCTTAGCTTTTGAAATTTTGTTTTGTTTCATTTTGTTTCGGTCTATCTCTCTAACAGGCTCTCTGCATCGTTCCTCTCATGATGAGAAGAAAACTTTGCCTACACATGAGTCAGGGAAAATTTCAGGACTGAATTTCTATACATACACACAGTATAATGCAGTACTCTAAGAGCAGTTAAATGTCAAAACAGCAGAAAACAGATTTAGCAATCTTCTCTTTCAAACCCAGGTTTCCTTTGTATTTACCACTACTACTCACTAACTTTTGTTTTGCACTGTGCATTTGAAAGTGCTCTAAAATATACCATAATTCTCAGAGTATTGCTATGAGAGGCAGCCTATATGATAAAAGGCTAATAGGCAAATTGACCAAATGGCTGAACGACCAGTCGCTATGACGTGCACTGACCACCATGGGGACAGATGCTCAATGCAGGAGCTGCCCCCATGGTGGTCAGTGTGCTCCCACAGGGGGAGCGCCGCTCAGCCAGAAGCCCTGAGCCAGGCTCACTGTTGATGACTGCAGCGGCGGTGACGGGAGCCTCTTCTGCCTCCATGGCAGTGCTAAGGATGTCCAACTGCCGGCTTAGGCCCACTCCTAAGCCAGCACTCAGACATCCCCTGAGGGCTCCCGGACTGTGAGAGGGTACATGTTGGGATGAGGAACCCTCCCCCCAGTGCACGAATTTTGTGCACAGGGCCTCCAGTTTTATTATAACAATACATATGAAAATATAAATAAAACAAAGAAACAAACAAAACCTGAGGGTGAGAGAATAAAAAGTACCCACAGTTTAGCCTGTGGGAAGACTAAAGTATAATTAGTCTCAGACCTAATATGTGCAAACCCTGGTTAAAATATCTTCTCACTACAAATGCTATGCTTTCCCCACTATCTGTCCACTCCCTCTGGAATGACATAACTGCTCTTGACCTGGAATAATAAAGACAATCTCAAAAATAGAAGGCCATTTGGATTCCCTAGATTTGAAGTTATTTTGGGATACAATTCCTCCCCAAGGTAGTTGAGTAACTCCAAATATAAAGAATAAAGTAAGCAAAGTCTTCCTTCATTATTTTCATCATTTGTGTTTTACCCTAGGGTTTTCTTTTCTGTCCTCTACAAAGATTTCTTCAGGTAGGTCTCATTTTTTGCCTCTTTTTTTGAATAGACAAATATATAGTTACCAGAAACTCTTCTTAACATCAAAATTTGCATGATGTCATAAATCATTTTATGAGAATCAAGTTTAAATATATGATAATTTATATATTTAATGATGTAATCACTTAAGTGAATTTTTGAATGTTTTCAATGAGCCAGTCTCCATGATGTTCATTTGAAATAAGGTTAATGAGAAAGGGCAAATAAACACAGAAAATATATAAAATATATTTGTTTATTAAAAGAAACAACTGTGGCTGACAGAATGAAAAGTACCCACAGGCTTTCAGTAGTCTTTGGGAAGATTAAATACCATTAGTCTTAGACGTACTATGTGAAAATGCTGGTCAAAATATCTCATTTGCAAATGCTGCATACTCACTCCCCTGGGAATCGTAAGTGTTAATCTTGTCCTCCAAGAGTCCCTAATTTATAGAAAATTATAGTCTCCTGTTCAACAGGTGAGGGCACCTTTGTCTAAATTCTCGCCAATATTTGTGTTTCGTAAGGAAACCTTGACTTGATCAGAAATAGTTGGTATTCAAGCATCCCTTCTCTTCTTCTTAGTCTTGTCTAGGTTTAAATGGCTCACCAGATGTCTTGCAAATGCCCAAAGGGTGGAGGCTGGATTTCCACCATCTGGAAATGGTCCTTTGTAATAGTGCAACAATACCATCTCCCCTTACCCTCCAATCATATCAAAAGCCAAACCCAACAGCTGGATGTTCAATTATTCAGACTTCATAAGTACTCTTTAATTATCACTATACACCATCATTTAACCCAATAAACCACAAAATTGTGTTACTTAGCTATAGTTATAATTGAAATACTTGCATTGTTTATTTTATCTTCAGGATTTTTAAATACACATTTAAAAATAATTTAAAGACATTAAAATGAGTTAGTTAAGCAAAATTTTTCTCTCTTAAATTATTTTCAAAGAAAAAATAGCTATTAATAAAGACTATATTTAGTTACTAGATCATTTTAAATATCTCTTTAACTAATTATTAAGTACCATTCCTTCATGATTTAATTTTAGTACAACTTTGCATGAAGTTTTGTATAATAGTTCTATTGTGTGAATATGTAATTACTCATGATGAGCCTCCAATAGGGTTTCACTAAGAATAAAAATCTACCAGTAGCTAGAAATTATAGAACTTTTTTTTTCTGTAGCTTTTAGAATATTTTTTTCTTTTACACCTAAATATCTACTATGAAATATTTATGTTGTTTTCTTAATATTCCTTTACTCTCCTAATTGCCATTTCTTATTGAATGGGGTAATTAAATTTCTGTCACCTGACACTTATATTCACCTAACATCAGACATGGTAAGAACAGTACTTATTTCCCCTTCATCAGTCTTACAAAAGGCAAAAGTAAATTCTGGAAATGTTTTATTTGTATCTTAATACATTTACTTCTAAATATTTTTAATAAACTATTAACATTCATTTTAAAATTAAATTTTGAAAAAATAAAAAGGACTCAAATTAGAACACATCTACATTTTTCCATATCTCAAATTAGGCCCTGACAATTGTTTTAGAATGGATAATGTAGTAGGCAGGAGAATGGCTTCTGAGACATCCTAATACCTGGAACACGGACACATGCCTTATATGGAAAAAGTGTATTTGCAGATAGGATGAAGTTAAGAATCTTGAAATGTGGATATCCTGGATTATCTATAAATATAATCATGTGTATCCTATAAGAGAGAGGCAGATATATCCTGGATTATCTATGTAGGTATTAAATATAATCATGTGTATCCTATAAGAGAGAGGCAGAAGGATATTTGGCAAACACAGAGGAAAAGATGATGGGAAGATAGAGAAAAGAGATTTGAAGATGCTGGCCTTGAAGATTAAAGCAATTCACACATAATCTAGAGAATGCTGACAGCTACCGGAAGCTGGAAGATGAAAGGAATGCACTCTCCTCAGAACCTCTGGGAGGATCTTATAGGTCCGTCACCCTGATTTTGGTTCAGCAATATTGATTTTGGACTTCTGGACTCCAAAACTGTGAGAATAAGTTCCTGCTGGTTTAAGTCACCAAGTGTGTGGTAATTTGTTACAATAACCACAGGAACCCAGCACAGCAGAGAATGTCAGACAATATTGGTTCATTTTTTTGATTCATTCATAGGAGATATTTATTTGCCTCTGTCATTCTAAAAATATTTTATTTTCTATATCAGACAACTTTTCTTTTTCCTCCTTTGTATCATTTTCTATTTGTCTACCTCTCCATTTCTGCCATAGAGGTCTATTCTGACAAAACCAGAGGCTGTGGTGTACCCTGGTAAGACTTCACCTCAACTACAAGCTCATGACCTCTGCAGCTTGTCTACCTGAAAGAGGTTCTCAGTCATTCATGACACATTCGTATCTAGAGGCACACCCCCTGGCTGGGACACCTATTGACCAATGGATGACAGGAGCCAGTGTGTAAATGCCCTGCTGTTTCCTGTTTTGGGTAAAAACTTCCAGGATACAATGTTTCTTGGAGGGTCCCCATGAATCTGAGACCTAAGCGCCCACAATAGGAATCAGCTCAATAGCAGACCTTTTAAAATCAGCTGTTTCTCCTTTTCTGTTTTTCATTTTCAGTATGCCACTCTTTTCTCATGAGATTTTTTTTTTTAAATAAAGGTACACATACAATTCCTAACATTAGCTCTACATCTGGATGGAACCAAACATAAGGCAGCTGGTACAATGAGTTACCCTAGGTGAAGACTGGAAGAAGTATTACTGAAATTAGAGTACTCACTGCTCCAACAGCTGTATGGGCCCCCTGTTGGTGGTAAGAGGGTGGAGGTCCCATCTGACAGGTGGTAAATCAATAATTACAAGTTTCTTGCCAATGATGGCTTGAGGTGAGTCAAAGTGGGAGTTGAAATATTGGCTTAGGTACTAAGGGGGCAATAATAAATGCAAGGACATCAGTGTGAGCTTACTTTTTGAATGGCTTTAAAACCTTGACAATAGAAAATAACATACTTAATTGAGCTAACATTTAAAGCACTTTATAAAAGTAAGAAACCTCCCTGACATTGTTAAAAAAACACAAAACAACACCCTAATTTCCTGCAGCCACATGTCAGATGTGCTGAAAATCAGTCCCCAAATTTAATTGTAAGGATTACAGACATATACGTAGACTAAATGCAGCACTTCATAGACATCCTTTGCTAAATCAACAGCCATATTAAGGTAACACTGGAGCCATGAGACCTGCAATGGGGACATGTCTGAGAATCTTTAATTGTGACCCGTTGTCACCTATGTCCTTCAAGCTTGGAGAAGTAGCTCCCTTCCTGTTGATGGAAGAGGTTATCCTTTACTTAAACCAGTGGTTCTCAACCTGTGAGTCGCGACCCTTTTGGCGGTCGAACGACCCTTTCACAGGGGTCGCCTAAGACCATCCTGCATATCAGATATTTGCATTACGATTCATAACAGTAGCAACATTACAGTTATGAAGTAGCAACGAAAATAATTTTATGGTTGGGTCACAACATGAGGAACTGTATTTAAAGGGCCAGAAGGTTGAGAATCACTGACTTAGATGGTGACCATGTGAAGATATGTTCTGAGACAGATGACTCACAAAATGATCTTTGTTCTTCAAAGTCTGTCCCCTCACCCCTCACTGCCACTAAACCAAGAGTTGGCAAACTTTTTCTGTAAACAACAAAATAATAACCATTTTGGCTTTGTGGACGAAGACAAAAATTGAAATAATTATGTGGAACTATATGTAGCCATTTAAAAATGTTAAATCTATTTGTAGGCCACAAGACATATAAACAGGAAGCAGGTAGAACTTGGACCCTGTGACATAGTCTGTTGATCATTTATCTCAGCCTATTCTCAACATTTAGAAATTCATCCAAGTTACTTCGATGGCATGAAGATTATTCCTAGGATCCAACTCCAGAGTTTCTGATTCAGTAGGTTTTAGATAGGCTGAGAAATTGCATTTCTAATAAGTTCCTAGGTGTTGCTGATACTGCTGATTGGAAAAATCACTGTACTAGACCGATAAAATTATATTTTACATTATTTTATGCAAAAAATGTAGCCCTGATTCTGAGAGGAAAAAAAAACACATTCTCAACCTGCTAGATGCAGCTAACATTAACCAGCAGGAACTATGAAAACATGTTTTAGAGTTACTCTTGGGTTGTTGAACCAGAGAGGGCAGAACATAATGATGGAAGAAGAAGAATGTGTTGATATGAGAGCACGTGGAGTCAATTTACTGACTTAGACTTTAATATCCTGGCCAGGACACCCGGAGCGTCCTAAAAAGCTGTTTATATTGTTTTTTTGATGCTTAACATGACTGTGACTATGGAAAATGAGGTAGGGAATTTGGAAACATTTTGGGCACACTGTTGAGGAAGGGCTTAGGAGGCAAGTGAGGAGATACAAGTTTTGATCTATTATGTGAGACCAAAGAAATCCCCGATTGATTATGTTCCCAAAGGCATTATGGTCACTCATTTTACTCTGACAATAGGGAACTCAATGGTGAGGAGGCCAGCCATGTCTTTGAGCACCAGCCAAAGTTCATTTAAAGTGAGTCCAATGGGGCCACACACCCACCCTGCAATCATTTGCCTTGTTCCAACGTGCATAATTGGGACTGATATTCTGAAAGCTGATTGGGGAGTTACACTTTGCAAACCAATACATTCCTGTTGATTCCGTGACCTGTGTAGTAACTTAATATGGTTGGCAGACCTAGGGGAAATCCCTGAAGCTACCCACCTCCAGCCAAGATTGTCAAGCAGAAAGACTATTGCATCTCAGGAGAAACTGCAGAGATAAAACATCAAAGACTCAGAGTAGTGATCTCCACTGCATACAAGTTCAACAACCTGTTTTGTACCTGCAAATTTAATTCAAATGGGTCATGTGGAGCACAAAAGACTACTATAAACCCAAGTGCTACCTCAACTGTAGATCCTATGCTATATGTAATAACCACACAAATGTTGGCACTTGGTTAGTTCCTAATGAATTGAAAAAAAAGCATGATTTTTAGTCTCTTCATTAAAAAGAATCATTCATTTCATCATGTTCTTCACCTAAGCACAGCATGACTAGTGTGAAGTTTCTCCTGTCCTTTTGTGATTTAGACTAGATAGACTCTGAGAGACAGATTACATGAGTGAGCCACCATATACTTAATAAAGTACTTTGAATTCAAGAAAATGCTGGGGTAAGAGCAACATATAAAGGAAAACCCTATGGATTGGAGTACAGAAAAATCTCTAAGTCAACATTTTTTAAACTAGCAAAGCAAGCCTCTCTTCAATAACACTTTGATAAATACTCTTAATAATCTCTCTATATAAAAGCCAAGCGACCAGAAGAATGGAACGATCTGAAAGACCAGAATGACTGGTCGCCATGATGTGCACTGTGGTTACCAACCGGCCCGATAAGGGCCCCGATTGTCCCCCCAACTTCCTGTGGCCCTTCCCCCTAGTTGGCCCAGCCCATGATTGGCCCCCTCACCCTGATAAGGGGCGGAGCCAGCCTGCCAACCATCTGCAGCCCCTCCCCCCGGCTGGCCCTGCCCCTGATCAGTCCCCCACCCCGATTGGGGGCAGGGCTGGCCAACCTCCCACAGCCCCCCCCACCTCGCTGGCCCAGCCCCAATTGGGCCTCAATTGGGCACGGGGCTGGCAGCTAACCTCCTATGGCCCCTCCCCCCCATCGCTGGCCCTGATCAGTCCCCATCGGGGTGAGCTGGCCTGACCCCACCCATGCACTAATTTGAGTACCAGTCCTTAAAAAAAAACTATGAACAAATTCCTATGCACACTGCACATATCTTATTTTGAAGTAAAAAAACAAAACAGGAACAAATACAATATTTGTATTTGCATGTGGCCCGCGGGCCGTAGTTTGAGGACCCCTGCCCTAAGTTTTAATATATATATATATATATATACATACAAACAATAATAAGACAAAGTGCTTAAAATCTACTTGGGAGAACCAATAAATATTCATGAAACTATGAGTTAATAATACGTATCATGAACTTGAGACTGTGTGATGATAATTCCACTGGGATTTGAGCAGAACTTATGAGTAGTATCTGGAAAAGTACAGTGGAGAATAATATACTTCAGGTAAGTGGACAATGCAAAATACAGTCATGAGCCTCATAGCAACGTTTCAGTCAGTCACCAACAGAATATAAGATAGTGGTCTCATAGGACTTTCATGGAGCTAAAATAGTCCTATAAATTAGTGATGTCACAGCTGTCAGAACATAATAGTGCAGTAAATTAGTCATGTGTTTGTGGTGATACTGATGTAAACAAATTGACTGATGTAAACAAATCGAATGTGTATAAAAGTATAGCATACACAATATAGTTCATAATTCTTAATAATGATAATAAATAACTTACTAGTTTGTGTAATTTTCTGTACATTTTCTATGTTTACATAAGTTTAGATACACAAATGCTTAATATTGTGTTACAATTGCCTGTAGTATTCAGTACAGTCACATGGTGTAGAGGGTCATAGCCTAAGAGCAATGGGCTATAGCATGTGTCCTACCTGATTAGCGTGCTACACCATCTAGGTTTGGGAAAGTACAACCCATGATGTTTGCAAAATGGCAAAACCACCTCACTGTGCATTTCTCAGAACATATACCTGTCATTAAGTGATGCATGATGCAAGGAAAGGCACACTTCATTCATAGGGCAGGGGGAAAATACCACAATGAAATACTTAAGAAAGTAGAGTAAAAATGTGCATTTTTATTAAGTGATGAAGGGGACTTAAACCATGCAGCTTCATCACATTATGAGACCAAATACCTTTAGAAGAGAGCATAGACCTTTAAGCAGAAAAATCACATGGTGAAAGTGACGGGTGACAGACCATTCCGGGAGAGGCCTACAAAAATGGACAATGTTTACTTTCTTCATAATTCATTGGCTGTAATTCTATTATCTTTAAAAGGTTCTTCTTCTAATGCCATCAAACAAATCTTGTGAGCCATTAAAGCTTCCTTCATGGGTGTTCTCACTCGATACTTTCTGCCTCTGCAATCTCATCTACAGCTGGGGATTTGCTTGCCGCCTGTTCACAGATCTCTTACAATTTTTTATCCAGATCACAACTTTTCACTAATCTCCCAGAACCAATGACCTGTCTTCTTTCTAGAATTTTTCACTTGGATGGTGCCTTAAATAGGGCAATAAGAATTGCGAGTTTTCAGCCAATGTAACAGAAATTAAGAATGTGTAGGTTAAACAAGTAAATACCTTTTTTTTTTCAGCCAATAAGGAGTCCAAGGCCGGCAGTCCAGTATCAGGCAATGCGCCAAGGTTCTCAGCTCCTTCTGTGCTGTCCTTAATGTGTGGCTTGTCTTCCCCGTAGCTAAGAGGAATGTTCCTCCTTCAAGGAAAATGCATCTTTATTTCAAGCAAGAAGAAGGGAAAAGGAGCAGGCAAGGCATGAAGAAGGAACATTGATTACTCCATTAGGAGAATAGTGATTTTCCTGAAAGCTCCAGCAGTAGGCTTCAATTTCTATCTCATTGGCTAGAAATACATTACACAGCCACCCCTAGATGTAATGGAATACAGAAAATTAACTTTTTATCCGCTGTACTTTCACCATCTTACCCAAAAAAGGCAATATTAGTAAAATGAAGGGTATCAAGGGATTAAAAGTCTCTGTTTGTCCTTGCATCCAAATTTGCAGTCAAACCTTTCCAGACAATTTATCATTTTATACTCAGTTAAAGGCAAATTGGATACAGTGGCCCATTTGCTTATATCCCAAAGTGGCTTCCCATTGCTTTTATGTAAGAATCTCACTCATTATGGTAACATGACCTAGAATGTTCCTTACGTCTAAATGCTGATATGTTGTTTTTCAGGTCCCTCTGTACATTCCAGACAAACAGTCTAGTCTGATTTTCTTATTCTTTTCTTATTTTGTCTTTTAGGGTTTTAAATGTCTTCTTTCAGGAAAATTCCTGTCTCCCAACTTTGTTTATTTAAGCCCAACCTATCTATAGATCTTAATTCTATTGTTACAAAGAGAAAAATCTTCCTTGTCTTCCTGATCAGGCAAAGTATGTATATCTATTGCTGTGGTGATTTGATCTTTTGCATCATGGTTCATATATATGTTATATTGTCTTTGTATAACCTGTTTCTAATAGTGTTTTCAATAATACACACTTATGAAACAAACTTTCAGACAACTCTGTTTCTACCTTCACTCTAAACTCTTTAATCCACTCTATACCTCCTCTATCAGGGAAATAAGAGAATCTACAAAAAGTTGTCAACTTCCTTATTTGGAGAAAAGTGATATTCTGAAAATAGACAGAACCAACATGAATTAATAAGAAAAAAATAAACAAGAAAACTATTGGTTATTTTTTTTTATCAATGAAATGTAAAATCCTAAATAAAATTCTAGCACATAAGATAATTCTGGATATTCCTTTAATAATAAAAAATGTTAATATGTATTGTTTATTCAAAATAATAAACATATTGCTTATAAAAGATAAATATCAATATGAATTTTATATATTAGTAGATCAGCAGAGCATTAAATAATGTGTTTATAGTAGATACCAAAAAAGATAACTTCCATTTAGGGAGAAAGTCTTTCTTAGCTACAAATAGATTTTATTTCTCATATTAAGAAAAACACCTTTACTGCAAATAAATAAATTTATTTTAAAAGATGAAGTCTATCAGAGTTTGTGCCATGTTCTGGAAGTTCATATAAACACAAAAACAAAAACTTCACCACCAACAAAAAATAAAATAAACCTTGGAATTACACTTTTAAAAAGTGTTATTTAAAGAAAACATGATTGGCAAATAGAAACAAACAAACACATGGAAAATTAATCTCTTAGAATGTGAGAAATTTTATATGAATTAGAAAACATTTATATAGTAGAGTTATAAAAGGTAAACACACAAAGATGTTAATTATTACTATTTTCATATTGTTTTAATATAAGAAAATAAATTTATTCTGGCATTTGTATTTTCATATTATTTATATGGTCATAAAGAATAGTTGCTATATAAATTTTCAAGGGAATAGGGAATTGCATTAGTTAAATTTTAGTGACTTGATATATAGAGTGTATATTGGTCTTTATTCTTGTCAAACTCTAAATCACTTCCTGGTTTTAAGTTAGACACTAATGTAGATAAATTAACTCTACTGGGTCACTTGGGTGTCATTCAGAGCAATGCTCTAATCTGGAAAGTGTAGAAAACTGCACAATAAATTTTGACTAATACAAATGGCAAGTGTACATTTTTAGTGATGATTTTTTTAAGCTAGTATATCAGAACACACAAGGTCAAAAGCTTGTAGTCCTTTCCATATTTTAACCTTGAAAGTTGATACTTTATTCTGCAATGTTTATATTTGTCCAAATAACTCCAGGTCTCTTCGTATTTAATTGATTTCAGAAAAAAAATTTTAGATTTTTAAATTGTATCATGGGTGAGAAATCTTACTTTGGGGATGAATTTTATTTTAGAAACTAGAGGCGCAGTGCACAAAAATGTGGGCACTGAGGGGGTGTCCCTCAATCCGGCCTGCCCCCTCTCACAGTCTGGGAGCCCTCAGGGGATGTCCTACTGACAGCTTAGGCCCACTCCCTGCACTGACCACCAGCGGGGAGACACTCAACATGGGAGCTGCTGAGCGACGGCAACTCGCAGAGTGCCCTCTCGCACTCCGGGACCCCTTGGGGGATGTCAAACTGCCCCCGCAAGCCAGGCCGAGGGACCCCACCGATGCACGAACCCGTGCACCAGGCCTCTAGTTTTATATAATTCATACTTCTAAACTCTGCCCATCATACAATTCTACTCAACAATGCCACATGCATGTCTAATAGGTTTCTCAAATTTCATAGTGCAGAACTCAGTTCCTGATTTATCTCTCTAAGACTTCATTACTTATCTTGATAAGTACAATAACCTGTACTTCCCTGTTTCTACCAAAAACTCATTTTTGGAGTAAAAGTCAGATATTTTAGAAGTCTCCAATGGCTTCTTATCTCCATCAGATAAAATACTTTCAATTACTGACAAGACCAACACAATCTGCCCAATTCCCATGCCCTGAGCTCTCTGAACACTTCTCTTTCTTTCTCCCTCATTGGCCTCACAGTGCCAGCCATACTGGTCCATCGCTCCTCCCTAACCTGGTCAGGTCCTTTGGACTTGTCCTTCTCTTACCTGGAGTGCTCAGTCACTCCAATACCCATATGACTTGTATATCAATTACTTCTGATTTTTGTTGTAATGACCCCTTCTCAGTAAAGCCTTACACTAGCACCTTATTTACATTTCACATCTTCCCCTACAATACCTGTTTCCTTCTTTATTTATCCTCATAGCACTGATAACCATCTAACCTAATCACTTCTAAAGTAGGCCTTACCTGGCTAGGTGACCTAAAATTCCAAAACCCTCCAACTTCTCCCTAGTATTTTTTTCTTCGATACTTACCACAATTCTAAATTGTTCTACAATTTGCTGTTTTTATTATTATTATTAGAAATGTACCTTTGATCTTTTTAAGTGGAATTACAAACTTCTTGGTGTTTTTTAGTATATATGTATGTATGCACCAATATTCCATTATCATTACTCAATTTTTGTTGTTTTTTAGGATACATTCACAAGAGATTCTCATATAAATTCCTTTGCATTCATAGAAGTATTTTCACATGGTAGATTTATAAAAATAGAATTGCCAAGTCACGGTCTATACACATTTTTTAAATATCAGATATTATTCACAGTTTTCCCAAGAATTATTGCTACATCATATTCCCTACCATGTATGAGAATGCCAAACTCCCAATGTTCTCAAAAACATCTTACAATATAACTCCATAAGTTTTTGAGGATCTGCATAAGAAGTATGTTAACTTGTTTAATGTAAGTTTAGATCTTTAGCCATTTTTATGACTTCTTTGTGATTAAAATATTTGTTTGCTTATTTCTACCTTTTCCTCAATGATTTGGAATATGTTTTGATATGTTTTATGTATTAACTATTGTTATTTGTGCTACAAGTACTTTTCCTGGGCTGTATGTTATAAGCAAATCTTAGGCTGGGCTTTGCCTTGCAGTTGTTTCTTTAAATTTATAATTTTTTATTTTAATCTTTTCATTTGTGCTATATGGGTTTTATATTACGCATAATAACTTTAGCCCAAAGTTTGAAAAGTAAATCTCAGCTAGGTAGATTCCCCCCCCCCTCTCTCTCTTAAGCTATATATATATAGTTTAATTGAAAATAACAGGGTATAAGATTAACAAAGTTATATACCCTTACTTAATCCACAAAAGAAATCAGTGATTTCAGCTTATTTAACAATTTATTCATTAGCTCCTTCATAATATAAAATACTTTATTTATCACTCAATAAAACTATATATTTACATGGATTTGCTTTTGGTTTTTGTTCTCTTCTTATGATGTACTTCACCAAGATTATATTCCCTTAATTAGCATAACTTTATCCTACATTTCTGTAAGTGCTGAGGCACATCCTTCTCTCTTTGTTATGCATTATCAAATTCCTTTGCTTCCATTTGCCTTTTTAAAATATCCTTCCAAAATGTATGTGAGGCAATAATCACTATTCTTTGTACAAGGAATGGTTTAACTTTATCCATAATAAAATTTTAGTGAAGCAAAACACATTGAATTTATTGCCTTTTAAATGAGTTCAACCAGGAATTCTCTTTTTAAATCAAGTATTGATAAAGTACATAATAATTGTTTTCTTACTGTATTTTTTCTTTACTGTGTAAAACAATGAACGCTACTTAAACAAAAATCAATTCCTTTCTTTATGAAAAATAAATCTTGTGAAAAAGCTGTTAAACTTACCCACAATAAAATTTCTGTTAATTCAGAAAAGCAACAACATTCTACCTCTTCCTTTAAGTCAGATCACAAGAGAAAAAAAGGTGCCAAAAAATGTTCAAAATCACTATTTCTTCTCAATATACTTATTCTTTTCCTATGTTTAGAAGAAAATAAATAAAATTATAGGTATTGAAGTCAAAGTTTTTCTTTCTCAGTCACCACTCTCCTTGGCCTTTTCCTGAGTCTCCATTCTCCTTGAATATTCACAATGGAGGTCACCTCCTTTGATACTGCTGGGGCCCTTCCTTCTGCTATTTGGAAACACTGGCTTGTCTTCCTTCTTCCTCGCTAACTGGCAGCCTGTCCCATGACTTTAAGTTACATTACTTTCTCAAAATAAAAACATGTTTTTTTGTGTTGTTGTTTTCAATAGTCATCTATCCTATATTGACATGGTTTACACTGTCTTTTTTGCTAGATAATTCAGATCAATACCATTCTTCCAAAAGACAATTCTCCTGTATGAATCCATGCTCAAAATCCTCAAAACACATTTTTTTTTTGTAATTCTCTACTATCCAGTTTCCTCCTCTCAAGGGGTCTCAGTTTCTGTTGATAGTATCATTGTTATCTTAGTCACCTCTGCTCAATATTTATGATTTAATTTCTAGTTCTCTCATACTAACCCCAAGCATCCAATAAAAAAAAAACACAACTATATTTAATTCTCCCTTCATAATAATTTTTCCATCTTTCCCTTTTGTCTATTGCAAAAAATCATCACCATTTTCTAGACTGTTATCACTTTGCTACACTGTCTCAATAGTTTTATATTATGCCTCCTGAATTCACAAATATAATTGCCAAATAATTTCCAAAAATCAACTTGCCACTGACCTTCTAAAGAAAAATAGTAACTCCTAAACAAATATTTATTGACAGTCTGGTTGAACTTCTACTGACTCCCCATTGCCAATAACATATAGATAAAATGCTCTATGATGGCAATTAAGAATACTGTATTCTGTTATAATGTTATCCGTTCTAATATCTGAGACATAAGCTCTAGTTTTCTCACTGCCCTATGACATATCTCCACATTTGCATTTATAATGTATCATGTATGTGAAATCTAATACACAAAATAAGCCAATGAACAAAATGGAAACAGAGGCATGGATACATTAAACAGACTGACAGTTGTCAGAGGGGAGGGGAGAGAGGGGGACTAAATGAAAGAATGTGAAGAGATTAGCCAAATAACATGTATGTATAACCCGTAGACACAGATAATAGTATGCCAGAAGAAAGATGGTTTGGGGTAGGGGCTGGGTGGAGGTGGCTAAAAGGGGGGTGGGGGGTGATAGCTATAATAGTGTCAACAATAAAAATAAAGAAAAAAAATCCTCAATATATTTTAAATAGAAATTATTCCAAAGTATAACATAAATATATTATTTGTAAAGTTTGCAAAGAATGAGTAAAATCATTAAAGTTTATACCTATAATTATTACCCAGCTCAAGGAGGAGACAATTCTCATCTGTCCCTGTCTTACTCCTTCCTAGTTATAACCTCAGCTCCTGAATCACCATTGTACTCACATCTAACCCATCTCAATGTTAGATGTGAGTATAATCAACCGATCCATCATAGATTATCAAAAGTTCTGCTAGCTCCCTAAATTTTAGCATCAACCCTTTGCTTAAATTCTTGGCTTCTCATCCTATACCAAACAATGATACATTATCTTAGAAAAAAGCTTAAAGAAGGTCCACTTCTCTTAAAACTCCCCTTAATTTCTTGATGGCTATATCCCTGGTTGAATTTGCAGGTTTCTTTCTTTCTTTTTTTTTAAATCTTTTCCATGTTATTTCTTTGTTTTCAACATGACTTTTTGGCCATTTTTTTCAGTTGCTCTCTATGGGGCCATTAGTCTTCTAAGAGCTACCTCTTAAATATATTTGGTAAAAATGTTAAAGCAGAGACATAGAAGCGTGGACAGACTGTTGAATCTCAGAGGGAAGGCAGGGGAGGGTGGGTTGGAAGAGATCAACCAATGAACCTGCATGCACATATGCATGACCCCTTGACACAGACAATGGGATGGGAGCCAGCTAGAAGAGGTTAAGGCGGGGGGAGGGGGGGAGGGAGGAGGATCTATGTAATACTTTCAACAATAAAGTTTTTTTAAGGCATCTTCAATTGAGTGTCTTTGGGGGGATTGTTGATTGTTCCAGATTTATGCATTTGAGAGAGCTAAAGTATGTCCCACAATCAAATGTACAATATTATAGTTGACTAGAGGCCCGCTGCATGAAAATACATGCACTGGAGGGGGTGTCCCTCAGGCTGGCCTTCCCCCTCTCACAGTCTGGGAGCCCACAGGGTCGGGAGACGACCCAGCGATCAGGGGAAGGCGCTGCCCCATCACACCTCTGCTGCTGCCACTGCTGGCAGTGCAAGCCTCGGCCGTCCCTTGTTACCTGCACCTTGGGCAGCCCTGGGCGGCTGGAGGGCTGAGGGGACTGGAGGAATCTGGAGGCAGGCGTGCCGGGCTGGCCTGGCCTTGCCACGTACCTGCTGTCCCGGTGGGGCTAAGGGGAATGGGCGCCACCATCTTGTGGCTGTGGGCGCCGCCATCTTTGAGGGCGGGGCAGTCAATTAGCATATTCCCTCCTTATTGGCTGTGGGTGCCGCCATCTTTGTGATGGCATGAGGGTCAATTAGCATATTTCCTCTCTATTAGATAGGATATGCATGAACTATAGAAGGGAATTTATGTACTGAAAAGCATTCCTGCCAAAAAAAAAGTCATATATTTGCAAAATAAGCCTGTCAGAAAAAGACAAGCATCGCATAATCTCACTCATATGTGGAAGCTAATGAACAAAATTAAGTGATGAACAAAATAGATAGAGACATGTAAGCATAGAACAGACTGTCAAGTCTCAGAGAGAACCAAGGGAGGGTGGTGGGTGGGAAAAGATCAACCAAAGAACTTGTATGCATGTATGTATAAACCACAGACACTGACAATAGGGTGATGAAGGCCTGGTGTAGATGGACTAAAATAATGAGTATGATAATATCTGCCCTTTCTCTACATTAAAGCATTTAGAATAAAACACCATTCCAACACTGTTTAAATTCCAGATGGTGGATTGCTTCCAGTTCCAGCAGTCACACAACTTAAAAGTTGCCATAGCTTTGGTATTCGAACAGAATGCTTACCTCTAAACTGCCATTTGCAAAAAGCCATGTCATTTCCCAAACCATTATGATTTTCATTAACGTTGTCAGGACATAACCATGAGATTCAAATCACTTTTTTAATTGTTTTTGAATGGTGTAAAGATTCTAAGATTCTATCAAGCAAAATGTAAGGGAGTTAAGTGAAAAAGTATAGGAACTTAGATATTTCTCTTTATTAGTCCACTCATGTTTTAATGAGTACAAACATCTTCTTACTTGTAAAACAGGAAGACCTTCTCTAATTACTGAGCACATTATATTTCAATCTTTATTTACTTATTCAATAAATATCTAATATACCGTGACTCCAGGGTAGGCAGAAGTTTTCATATAAATAACACTTATATATACTGAGCACATTTTTTGAACAACCAAGTTTGTTACATTCAAATTCTGTTTCAACTTACATTGAAATATTATTTTTTTTTTATTTTTAGGAATCTTAAAAAACACTGTGTTAAAAATGTTTTGCACCCAAAAGACTTGGTATAATTACAAAAATATAAAATACTGAGGGATGGAATAGAAATCAATCTCCTCCTTCCAACTGAGTTTACCACTTGTCTAGCAATTATCATAAATGCTTCCCACCTCTAGGAGTGAGAAAGGAAGCTACTGTTGCTGCCACTTCTGTGTTGTATGTTGCTATTTTATCCAATTTATTCCTGTAAATAACTTCTCAAAAACCTTAAATACCCATTTAAAAAGCATCCCTTAAAGCAAAATACCCACTCATTCTTCCTTCTCAGAACTTGGTATTTTGAGTGCCGAAAATTCACAAAAAGTGAACAGTTTTGTTGAGAAAATAGAAAAAAACTAGAATTATCACCCATAGATTTATGCAGGTACTGTGGTTTACTTCCTCTTTTAATGTTGGCATACATTGTTTTAGTTAATTCATAGACACTTAAAAAAAAACTGATCTTGGAAAAAAATGCCATCAATTTTGCCTAGGTAACTAAAAATACCTATGCTTTATTGCCATATTCTAGTATCCACATGAACTTCTAGTTTTGTTGTTATTGTCTTTTTTTTAATTAAATCTTTATTGTTCAGATTACATTTGTTCCTCTTTCC
>NW_005354010.1:394696-396897 GCF_000412655.1 Myotis brandtii
GCCCGCTCCACATGCACTCCGCACCTTAGTATTTCACTTCCGCACTGTGCCTCCTCTGAGTCTCGGTATGGATTTCTCTTTCTTTCTAGTTGTAGGATTTCCACTCAGCCAGCATTCCTGTGGTTCTGGGTGATGTCCGTTCTGTCTTTTAGTTGTATTTTTGAAGTGGTTGTTTGAGGCAGCAAACTCTGGTGTTAACCTATGCCGCCATCTTGGTTCCCCTCTGTTATTGTTGTTGAGTGTACATAACATTAACACTTCTAAATGGCATTTGAGAGGATAACATCTTATGTCAGACGTAAGATTCAGTCTGTTATTTTTAAATAGATTAATTTAAATTAAAACTATCCTATATAATAAAAGCGTAAAATGCTAAGTGTCTGACTGATCACTCCACTGTTTGCTCAACCTCTCAACCAGTCCCTATGGCTCAAACTGACCACCAGGGGGCAGACGCTCCAATTGGTAGGTTAGTTTGCTGCTGGGGTCTGGCAAGACTGGGTGAGGGGGCCAGACATGCCCTGGAGCCCTCCCGAGGTCCCTCCCCAGCCGGCTGGCCCCCATTGGCCCCGATCGAGACCAGGTAAGACAGCCCCAATCTGACCTGATTGCTGGCCAGGCTGAGGGACCTCATCCATGCACGAATTTATGCACCAGGCCTTTAGTGTGATAATAATACATGTCTAAAAATCTGCATAACTGTGTGTAGTCCAATTTCTGACACCAACTACTCTTTCTTTCTGGACAATCCACACACTAACTTTCTAATAATAATACGAAGAGTTAGAATTATGATCCACTGAAGTATCTTTTAGCTTTAATGTTCTGTCACCTCCTGTGAGCCTTCTGTTCCACAGGCCTTCACATCTTAGCTAAATCTTTTCAACAGAATTCTAGCTACTTTGTTTTCCTTCAAATATTTTATTATTCTTCATAATCTTTCCCATCCTATCAGGCCTCATTTTCCATAGAGCTGCCCAACTTATTACACATTAATCCTTTGCTTCTCTAAGTATGATATCTTATCAAGTACACATTTATCTGTTTAACTGTCAATACCTACAATAATCCAACCCAAACTCATTCTGTCATTCCAAGCCTACCTTCCACTAGCCCTCACAATACAGCCTCTACTCCTATCTCATTGTTCATTTCTTCAGTTTTCCCTTTAGCTTTACCTTTACCCCACCCAACTATTCTTCATAATTCAAATACTTTTCCTTTACTCTCCTCACCATTTCAAAATAGCATTTTCTTTTCAATGGCCAATTACAATCACTTTAGACTATGGTTTTTATTTCTCTTCATTCCTATGCATATAGTCTGTTTGTAAATTTTGTCTCCCTCAAAAGTGTTAGATGCTCCTTGAAAGCTAAGAAAGAGCCATAGACTCTGTAACATATATTGGTTGGTCACGCCATAACAGGTGGATTAATTATTACTGAATTGCTTGTCACATATTTATAGATTCAGGGAACATATTTAAGGGTGGAAAAGTGTAAATTTTGACCAAGGAACATTACATATAAGATGGAGGTATCTGGTCAAATTGAAACTTTTCTAAGGGACCAGTATTAGTTAATGGGTTCTCATAATAAGATCTAAAAGAACTATGAGGGTATAAATATAAAGAGGGATGCTTTAAAAAAGGATTTTTGTGTGTGTGTACTCAGAACCTCTCAAGGAGGATGGGTGGGTGGTCCTTATGTGTCTCAATTCAAACCAAATAAGAAGGCTTTAGTTGGATCATTCCTAAATTTCAAAACCTGTCTCCTATAGTTAAGGGCACTGGATAATGGTGTATCAGCCAGGGGTCTTCTATAATATAGATATCTATAGTTACAGATGATAATAGGTGATGATAGATAGATGATAGATAGATAGATAGATAGATAGATAGATGATAGATAGAATAGGTAAAGATATTTTGAGAGATTAACTCACATGTTTGTGGAGCCTGTAAATTCTAGAAACTCAGGCAGGAGTTGATGTTCCAGTGTTGAGGTAGAACACCTGTATACCAAAAAATGTCATTAGGAAAATTAGATTTTAAAGTTCTAAGAGTTGATATTTTTCAGAATTATTTTTTTTCTTTAAGGAAAGATAGCTTAAAATATACAAGATGACTGATTTACATTAAATAGTGGGATATACAAAATATTACATTATTACATGATAGCACACATAAATACTATATATAT
>NW_005354010.1:397059-414002 GCF_000412655.1 Myotis brandtii
TAGAGATTTACAAATGCATTACAGATGAATCACAGTGGTATACTTTTAAAAAACTTCTAGTTGTCCCATTGAAATGTATACATGCTTTGAATGATTATAAAGTCAGTGTTTATTAACATGCAGTTCATTTTCAAAATTTAAAAGAATATACAGAAATGAATATTTTGCTTTTGTCAATGCCTGTTTCTAAACTGATGAACATTCTGGACCAGGCACTGCTGATAACAAGAAAAAATGGAATCACAAACATTAAGAATAATTCTGTTTGGTATTTGTGGGCCCTCAATTCATAGACTGTTGCCATTTTCATAACATAAACTTTATCTTTTATGTATCCCCCATAAAAAAAAGTCTAGTGACACTTTAGAATAAATTTTCTTTGTTCAAAGCTTAGTCTGGCTTCACCCATTATTTCAAATCAGTTAAACCTAAAAAAGAGTGAAAATTAAGTGAGTTATCAACTGTTAAAGTGTATACATTTGGGGGCACACCCTATATTTATGTAACTTAAGAGCCAAATACATGTATCTGAAGAATCAAGTAGAAAAATGAAGATAGTATAGGACCGTGTTCGACAAACCATGGCTCGTGAACCACATGTGGCTCTTTGGCCCCTTGACTGTGGCTCTTCCACAAAATACCAAGTGCAGGCCCTCACTACAGTGCGATTGAAACTTCATGGCCCATGTGCAGAAGTCGATATTTTGTGGAAGAGCCACACTCAAGGGGCCAAAGAGCCGCATGTGGCTCGTGAGCCGCAGTTTGCCGAGCCGCAGTTTGCCGACCACTGGTATAGGAGAAAGTAGGTGCAGTTAAGTAATAAGAAAACAAATAAGATTGGTAAGCCAAAGATGGGGGTCTGTGACAAAACACTTGTGAGTAGCTTGGATCTCCCTGACACAATATCATCCTTCTAAAGCAGTGATTCTTAACCTCCCTAATGCCGCGACCCTTTAATACAGTTCCTCATGTTGTGGTGACCCCCAATTTCATTGTTACAAATTGAACATAATTAAAGCATAGTGATTAATCACAAAAACAATATGTAATTATATATGTGTTTTCCGATGGTATTAAGTGACCCCTGTGAAAGAGTTGTTTGACCCTCAAAGGGGTCGCGACCCACAGGTTGAAAACCGCTGCTCTAAAGCCATGTATTTCCTCCCTGGCTTCTCCCACTTTGAGCACTCCCGCAGACCCTGTTTCTTATGATGGCAACCAAAGTTCTCATGAAATATGGGCATTGCCTCTCTCTCACCTCCCACTGCCTATGAGTCATCTTTTTTAATTTTCCTCCATGATTTTAACCAACTATTTCAAAATGGCATTCATGTCTCTTATGAATGAGGCTCTGATTTCCATCCAACTTCATCTCTTAACTTTTTTATGTACCCTATACTCCAGTCATGTAAACCTACAGAAAATCTCAATGATCTAGGGTAATATTAGGGCATAGATAAAACCAAATCATTGTTAAAATAAACTATGGATTTAAAGAGAAATTCATTGTGGTTACTTTTTTTTGTTGTTTTTTTTCACTGTGGTTACTTTCAAAAGGGACATGAAAGCTTATATTCTTATCAGGACTTGATGACAAACAGCTAGTGGGTAAGGAATTTTTATTGTTTGTTCTTGAGCCAGAGAGTTGTCAGATGTTGGTGCCAAATTATGGCAGTTAGGCTCAGAGCCCTGCTTTAGTGAAAGCAGCCTTTCCCATTAACCTCCAGGATGTCCATAGAGTGGAGCAGTAACATTGCTCTTCTATTCACACACACCTCACTCAGTCCTCTTCTCTACTGTGGTGAATTAAGAGGAAGGGTATTCTAGAGTAATAGGCAAAAGCCTATACTTTAAAAAAATTAACAACTAGAATTATTTTCTGCTCTATTCCTGCTATCTGTATTACCTTTGGAAACATCACAAGGCCTTGAAATTCTCATCTGGAAAACTGAATTTCTATTTATAATTCATAACTAAATATAACTAAAAAAATAAAAAATATGTAAAAAATAATTTGGAGATTGCCGCTTTAAATTTTGAGGGTTTCAATTTTACAGATACAACTTTCGTTTCTCTTTTAAAGCTGGTAATGCCAAAAATTCTACGTTCAAAATATAGTGATCTTAGTTTTATGTTCCTCTAATTATTGGAGGATTCAACTTCTCATTGGATTCTAAGTGTTCTTCTATACAAGTACTAGAGGCCCGGTGCATGAAAATTCATGTACTGGAGGGGGGGTCCCTCAGCCCAGCCTGCCCCCCTCACAGTCCTGGAGCCCTCAGGGGCGGGAGGTGACCCGCCGATCAGGGAAAGGCGATGCCCCCATCACACCTCTGCTGCAGACACTGCCGGCAGCACAAGCCTCAGCCGGCCCTGGTTACCTGCACCTCAGGTGGCTCTGGGTGGCTGGGCAGCCGCCATCCATGGCTTGCCCGCTCCTTGGACTGGCCCTGGGTGGCTTGGGGGCTGAGGGGACTGGAGGACTCTGGAGGAAGGCCTTGCTGTGCACCTGCCTCCCCAGCAGGGCTGAGGGTACTGGGTGCTGCCATCTTTCAGGGCATGGCAGTCAATTAGCATAGTCCCTCCTTATTGGCTGTGAGCACCACCATCTTTGCAGCCTGCTGCCCAGTCATTTGGTCATCCCTCACTAACCCCCCTGCCAGCCTGGTCACCCCATGCAGCCTGCTGCTCAGTCATTAATGACTGCAAGAACACTCTCCATTTAAGTTTGATATTCTCATGTACATATAATTTCTGTTTCTACTCATAGACTGTTTTAAAAAATAATTGCTTTAGTAACTGCTTCTAAAAATTCACCATTATAAATAATATTTAGAGAATCTCTCCATGCTTAAAGATTATTATTATGTTGTTAGACTACTTTTTGAACTGTTTGCCTCAAATGGAATTACCTGGTAATATCACATGATAAATTTATGATTTTAATATTTATTTTTAATTTATTTTTATTGTTGATAGTATTGCAGATATCCTCCATTTTCCCCTCTTTGTCCCCTGCCACTCAGCTCCAGCTCCCCTCCCCCAGGCCTTCACTGCATAAATGTCTGTGTCCATGGGCTATGCAATTATGCATATATGCTCTTTATATGTATTGCCATATGTAACACTGACTGTTATGACCACTTTTAGCATGTCATTATACCTAGAGAAATTACCTATAAATATTTCTTTGAACATTTATTCCAATATTTAAAATTTATTAGTATATAACAATGGCTATTATAGGTGTTGACAATACTCTTGAGAATAAGATAGAGATAATTCCCTTTCTTGGGAGTTGTATTTTTAGTTGAGTGAGATAATATATCACAAACAGGTAGAAAGAATGAAAACAAAATATTGACAGGAAGAAAGCATGGCAGAAGAAAGAAGGAAGGAAGGAAGGAAGGGAGGAGAGAAAGAAGAAAAAAAGGGTGCAGGGAGGTAGAAAGTATGAAAAAAAAATGAAAATGAGGAAAGGAAATCCGATAATGAAAAAAAGGGTTGGTATACAATTGTATGTTAATATTTAATCTGCTTAATTAGGAGTTAATGAACAAAATTTTTAAAGATGTGACTAATAAGTTGATCACCAAATTTAAAATAATACATGATTATCCAAAAGGTTCGGAAATAACAGTTCAAAGTTCAAGTGAAATATCAATTAGTTATGGGAAATGCAAGACTCATATGTAAGTAATATTCATTGTCTACAATGAAAGAAGTGTATCCTGATGAACTAAATTCAAAGCTTACCCGGTGGCACACTCTGATATCAAGGGGCATTCCTCATCTTTCTACATGTTGAGGATAATCTGCTTAAAGTCAGCCGTTCAGGATGGAGGATTTTTCTGAAATCCATCTTGCCTTAAACAGCTTCAGGAATCTGAGGCACAGAAACCTATTGTCTTGCCAATGCAGATTGGAATGAGAACATGGATATTAACTCATGAGAGCATTACTCAGGCAAAATGAATCACTTTCACTTCTCATTGATATTTAAAAGGAAAAAGTCTGATTACATTATCAAAGCTTATTTTCCACAGGCCAGAGCAAGAGAAGCATTAGCAGAAGGACACCTGGCCTCATATTTTTCCTGAGAGAGGGTCTTAACTTCTCTTAATTAGGATGACTGAATACGTTCCAAATAGATTTGTTTGCAATCTTCTTTACAAATGATCACTGAACATATGATGATTACAAGGGACTTCCAAATGCAAATATCTCAATTAGAGAAGACATGATTCCAAGAAAGATAATAAGCCAGCAATTGATAAGATGGTTACTAAAAATATTCACATTTCAGTACCAATATTTTAAAAATGCTAAATAGTAACATCATTATTTTCATTTATATGGCAACCAATTAGGATTGTGTTAACAATAGAGTTTCTTAAGCTGAACATTTTATCTTTTATTTTTTCCATTTTTATTATAATTTCTAAGTTTTCCATTGCCAGGAAATTTCCCAATTTGAGGCTGAGCATAGCATTATAGTTGAATAGTTGTCTGCATAACAATATTTTAGAAAATTAATTAGGCTTTGAGATAATGATCCTTTTTCCTCCTTGGGATTCTCACTTGCTCTGAAATAGTATGAACTATATTTTCCAAATTGAGTGGTGGCTTTTACAATGAGAGAGCTGGTTCAGTGTGGGTGTCTTTTGTTTTAAAGAGTGTCTTCTATTGTGAAATTTAATTAAGCAAGTCATGTTCAGTAGTCATGCTATTTCCCATTTCTTAATAGGTTCATATTTACAGCAGTGTAAGAAATGTCTGGCTTACATTGGTCAGTGAACTTTTATAAAGAAATAGATGTGTATTAATCAGTTCTAATATCAGGTTCTCACATCAGAAAACAAAAGTAGATACGTTTTATAATTTCGTTCTTCTCCTCAATGTATGGGTAGTTGCAAGGAGTGACTTTGCCATCCTTTCAAATCAGTCTTTTGCAAGTTGGGCTGCCTAGAAGAATCCTCCCACCCCAGAGATTTAGAATGAACTGATCTGAGGTGATGTCCTGCATAACATTTTATTAAGTTTTTATATTACACCCACCACTCACATTTGTCAGGCCAGTGCAAGGGGACAAGTGGAAGCCCACTTGTGCAATATGTTTAAATATTCTAAAGTTCTGCATTAAGTAATCAAATCTTCAGTAAGGGGATTTTGGTCATCCTCCCTTGACAAGTAAGGCATCTTTAGAATCTAAAGGCCAAGTTTACATGTTGAATTTGAGGACTTTGAGCATTCTCCTAAAAATATGATATCATGGAGTGAGTCAGACTGCCCCCTCCAGAGATCTTCCCCTGCTCTTTCTCTTCTCAACCCAGCTCTATTTTGCACTGTGACACACTTGTATGGACACAACATCCACAAAGTATATAGACACCTTGGCTGCCACTTCAGCTGCTCTTGGGACTATGAGTGTGCACAGACATGACATGGTCTGCCCTTGAAGGATGGATAAAGGGAAGAGCCTCTGCAGGTCCTGGAAGTGGACCAGGGTGTTTTTCTTGGGGAATTCTAGAATCCTGTGTCCCTGGAATATAGGATAGAAGGGGGTGGGGGGGTATAGGCTTTGTGTGGGTGTGACCCTCAAGATGAGATGTTCCTCCTGAGGAAAATCAGAGCAGGTCTTTAGTACAAACCTTGGCTGTCACTTCAGCTGCTCTTGGGACTATGAGTGTGCACAGACATGACATGGTCTGTCCTTGAAGGATGGATAAAGGGCAGAGCCTCTGCAGGTACTGGATGTGGACCAGGGTGTTTTTCTTAGGGAATTCTAGAATCCTGTGTCCCTGGAATATAGGATAGAAGGGGGTGGGGGGGTATAGGCTTTGTGTGGGTGTGACCCTCAAGATGAGATGTTCCTCCTGAGGAAAATCAGAGCAGGTCTTTAGTACAAGCCAGATTGAGAACTATGGCTCCACACTTCTGTGATGAGTTTGCATAACAAACCAAAGCCTGTCATTGTACTTAGGAATGGCATCCCTAACTTTGGTGATTGACATTCAACAGCATATTTCATTATAGTATTATTTGAAGCTATACCTTAGACATGCTATTATATGCATTCAATTCTAACCTAAGAATTAACCCTGACTTCTATGTCTGTGTGTATGCACATGCACACCATCATGTGTCTTTTTATTTTTTGTCTTTGTCTCCATCTCTGCTACTTTGTGCCCAGGTCTTACAGACATCTCTATTTCATTCTCTCCCTTTTTTGTTCTTCTTTCTCTAATATGTGCTGTATTTCTCTTTTATTCTGTCACTCTTGCATTGTGACTCACTCTCTCTTTTTAATTTTTATACACACTCACTCATACATTCAAACACACACTCAGGACCTAAATAGACTGAAATATAGGTACATGGAAGAGTTAGATATAGATATGACTTGATCAGGAGTACTCAGCAATTAACAGCTATAAACACAGCTTGCATCCAATTCAGAATGCTTCTTTTAGCAGAAAAAAATTCTTATACATATATTGCATTTTTTTAACTTTCCACATATTTCTATGGCTGGAAGAAAATAAGTATAAGTTGAATTAAATAAATACATAGCTGTTATTCCTTTGGGTAGACAACTGGCATATGTCATTTACTTACTGAGGAAAGAAGGGGATATTATTGACTGCAGTGTAGGGGAGTTCATTGATGAAACAATGATGCCAACAGCCAAATGTGAAAGGGCTACGGCATGTCATTAAATAGCAGAATGATTGTTGTAGCCTTTATAAAATTGATTAAGTTATTTGATTCAGAAATACCTCTCTTTAACTTCCATAGAGATTACTGTGGAGAGAGTCACATAAAACAAAATGCTATAGGCCATGAATTTGTTATCAAACAACTACTTCCTGTTTTAATTTAGAAGCAAAACTCGAGATTCTGTTATTTTACTTCTTTCCTCTTAGGGTTTATCTAGTTAAATATAAAACCTTATGTTAAAAATATCAAAAAGCAAATACATATGACACATTCTACTTCTTATAGTTTATTTTGTCATTTCAATAATTGTGTAAACATTTATAAGGTTCTCCTTTTTGTAGAGGAGATATGTTGGCCTTGATAACATAATTTAAAGAAAACTAGTATCAATATAAATAAAAGATAAACTGCTTAGATCTAGTAGTAATGTTGACATTTGTTTGGTACTCTTCAAATAAATTATAGACGTAACTCATTTTATTGAAATTTATTTTATTACACTTCACAAATATTGCATTTTTTAATTTTTTTTTTTCAAATTGAAGGTCTCTATCAACATCAAGGCAAGACCCTCCACCAGCAAAAAGATTATCTCTTCCTGAAGGCTCAAATGACGATTAGCATTTTATAGCAATAAAGTATTTTTAACTAAGTATTGTACATTTTTAGACATAATATGATCAATGCACACTTAATAGAGTACAGTGCAGTGTAAACATGACTTTTATATGTACTGAGAAACAAAAAATTAATGTGACTCGCTTTATTGCAACAATCACTTTATTGTGGTGGTATGAAATCAAACCCATAATATCTTCAAAGTATGCTTGTAATTCAAATAGATTAAAAGACTGCAAATGTGGTTTTAAAAAATGTTTTCTGATAATTTTATTACTAGATGTTACTCTCAAACCAAGCCTAAATCAATGGTCCTTTACACTTTATTAATGTCCCTTTTACTGCCATTGTAAAGTAACTAAAAATTGAGTTTTTTCAAAATTATCACATGTAATCATATATTATCTAAATCCATACAGCTAATGCAATATGGATATGCAGACACAACATAGAAAGATTTTATTTTTCTTGTATTTATTATTTGATACTTTTAAATTAAGAGATGAGAATTGTCATCTATTATTTTTGCAATACACTAGAAAACAATTCATATTATTAAAAAAGGTGTGAAGGCTAACTGGCAAATTTTAACATGATTTTTTCAGAGAACTACACTGATTATTTCTGAAATATTTTCATTAAATTTTGCTTTAACCAACAAATATCTAAAATAAATTTAAGACTATCTCCTTATATACTTTGTGGATGAACAACAATATGTAACTTTTCATAATAATTAAGTCTTTTATTCTATGTCTTAGCAATAGTCTTTAATAAATTTTATGGCTCCATTACTTTCCTTTATTTAAATTCCAGGAGCTTCATGGCTCTCCTATGGAGGGGAGAAAGGACCATATTTCAGATGAAAGAACAGCAAACTTCAAATTCACAAAAAATAATTACAAGGTCAATTCTAGAATTTCCTTTTTGATTCAAATGAAGCTGCAGACCTTTGTCTTTTTCTGGAACCTTTTAAACAACAATGAATTATTTTCCATATTTCATTCATGAACTGGATAATTTAACATCATTTTCATGGTTAATGTCTCTGCACCTTTATTTACCACAGAAAACATGACAATCTGTAGATCTCTTCTACAACTTACTCTGAGAACATAAATAAATAAATAAATAAATAAATAAATAAATAAACTTACTTTCAAAGCTAAGGCAGCTGCTTGTCAATTAAATGAGGTTTTTTTTTTTTATTATTGGCTTTTGGATACTTTCTCAACACAGATTTTCTTCATTAAAATTTCTCCCCATATTCCTATTTCCGAACATGCTTTTGTTAAAAGAAAAAGTAGTAAGAGCAAGCTATTACACTAGTCTGATTCATCGTCCTTTAAATATGTAACCTATGAGCAATACGAAATGGGCTGAAAATAGGTGACGTTCAATTCCATCTCACTTTAATTCTTAAGTGGGATGTTCCAAGTCTTGGTTCTCTCTTTAAAGACATGATATATGGCACAGCCTATAAAGAAAATAAATATTTTAAATGCTGCTGGGTCTGCATGACTTCACAACACTTAACATGTTGCTGTAAAATGTTTCCAACAGCTTAGGAGGAAAAGAACCTGTTTACGGAAACAGACCTTTTCCCCCCTCCTGTTTCCTCTTTATGACTGCAAGAAGGCAGTGAGGTGATTAATGTGATTTCACATATCATAAATTTGGCAGATGTATATCAATGAGAACTACTCAACTACATATGTAACTTTCATTCTTCAACAAGTTCATTTATATTCATAATAAGGCAGTATCCACTGAGAAGGTTTTGTGAATTGAGTCACTAGAATCTACAGGGAGACAAGCAATGCAGTTTCTATTTCATTTACCCATTCATTCCAACTGGTTGATTCCACAGACTAAGCTGGGGAGGAGGAGAGGAGCAAGATGGTTGCCTAAAATTATCGTACTCTTTAAAATGAAAAAAAATGGCCACATTCAGAACTGATGCCGAAACATGCTATTTGACCAGCACCAGACAATATAAACCACATGGAACAGTTTTATTCACTGGTAACTTTATTATTTTCCCTCATTAAAAAAATAATGTGATTTTATAGATGTGTATATACATTTTTTTTCAAGTGAAGGGTTTTCGCTGTTGTTGTTTCCTTACCATCTGCCCTGCCTCCCCCAACTGGGGAAACAGTTCATTCAAACTCTACTTTCCCTGTGTTCCTTCCACCTTTAAACCTCTTCCAGTGGTGAAGAAAGAGGCTTATTTGCATGAAGTTATTTTTGCATAAAATTATTCTTGCTGAAGGAGAATCAGAGGAGGGGCTGAGATAAATAAGTGCTGATCACTCCGTATGGTTATTAGGGGAGAATATCCTCCCCCTAAACCTGTTCACTGATGCCAAAGGCTTTGCACAGAAGCCACCTGATGTTGTAACAGAGATACAGGTGGGGCACAGCTGTGCAGGTAGGGAGACATTTCAAAACACTGTGCCTAAAAAACGGGGCTTAATGAAAGTATTTGATTTTGGAAGAGATTCACAGAACTATTTCTTAAAGCAATATTTATACTACATGTGTACATGCCTGCCCACTCATTAAGAGAGAAAGAGAATTCAAGATCTTATATACAAAATGAAACATTCACAGAAACATCTTCTCCTTGCTCCTGTTGTTACAAACTAGGGAAAGTAATGGTGGCCCTCAAGACATAACAAAGTTCTGTGCATGCTGTATGCAGTGAGTCATAAAAGCAAAGAATGGGGGAGGAGGGAAGAACTGTCTTCCTTTATCCTTCTCTCCTTCTCCTCTTAGTATCTCAGTACATTGTAAAGCCAAATGTTGCCCAAATTAATAGAATCAACAACATTGCTTAGTGTGATCATGTTTTAGTTGGAAAATCACTACTGATTATTATATGTGTTACAGAACTGAATTTCACTTCATTCACACAACCTTTCAGTTGTGCCCAGGTAAATGCCAATAAATGTTTCTATTACTCTGAATTGTTTTAGAGATTTATATTTGTTATATTTGCCAGCAAGCCAACTATCCTATATAATAAAAGGCTAATATGCAAATCGATCGAATGGCTGAACGACCGGATGCTATGGCCTGCACTGACCACCATGGGGCAGATGCTCAATGCAGGAGCTGCCCCTGGTGGTCAGTGCACTCCCACAGGTGGAGCACTGCTCAGCCAGAAGCCCTGAGCTGGGCTCATGGCTGGAGAGTGCAGCAGCGGTGGCTTGTGCCTCTCCCATCTCCACGGCAGCACTAAGGATGTCCGACTGACAGTTTAGGCCCGCTCCCAGCATCAATCAGACATCCCCGAGAGTTCCAGGACTGTGAGAGGGCACAGGCTAGGCTGAGGGACCCTGCACCCCCCAAGTGCATGAATGTCTTGCATCAGGCTTCTAGTTTTACATAAGAGCTATGAAAAGTAACCAGGAATCATAAGCATTTTATACCTGCAACTAAATCTAAAGGTTTTGTGTAATCAACATTGTTGCATAGTTGGGCATAATATTTAGACTCATCTTAGCAAACAACAGCAACAACAACAGAAAAAACTGTTGTTGTCTTCTAACACCTTATTTAGTTAAAATTGTTAATTATTCTAAATTATCAATGTATTCTTTTGAAAGCACATAAAGCCAGTTATGTCCTATTTCAGGTTCATCATGAGAAGACAAGCTGTTTGAAAAAGACAATGCTGGGAAAGTAAAGATAACAGGAAAAGAAAAAGAACAAAAACTAGGTGGATTTGCTCCATAAAAAGCCACAGGGATGAGTCTACAGGAGCTGAGCAGGGCTAAGGATAGGACATTGTGGACATCACTCATGGATTTGGTCGCCAGGAATCAGAGACAACTAAATGATACATAACTTATGCAAAACCAGTTAAAGAGATGCATTTAATTTTTTTAATCCAAGTTTAAAATTGTTATTATTTAATAATAGAGGGCATTTATATAAACATGCAAATACATATATATGTATACATAGGAATATATAAATCAAAATGTGTTTTTGGAAAGCATACCTTATATGTTTTTAAAAATATATTTCTTATAAAAATTAAGAAATCATCTCAGAGAATTTTATTCTGGGACTGCTTTTCTGAAAATAGATGTCTTTAGGTGTCTTTTTGGAAACCTTAATAGTGTATGAAAATCTGGACTTATTAAGAGAAATACTTTCATTTGCTTAACTCCAGAATCTTACTACATTATTTTCTTCTAGGGTACCATGAGAAAATTGGGGCTTCAAACTTTCTAAACATTTTCCTGCCCAAGCTGTAGTTCAGTATGTCACAGTCAGAGCACATATTCCTGTGGGATAAATGACACAGTGAGAGACATTATTGAAATCATCTGGATGTGGCTCTGTTCTCTATATTTTCCTGGTCTATTTAGATTACACAGGCTGAGCAGGAGGTGTGGCTTTGATGCCATGGCCTGCTCCTTTCTTTCCCAGACTCCTATCCCTGAACATGATCCAGGATGAGAATCCAATACTTATTATCCGAGACAACATGAATGACATCCCTCCATGTTTATCCATTGATGTGTTGTTGTTGGAGCATCTACTGAGGGGTGAGGCCCAGCTGTGCCACATTGCAGCAGCTGTGGGTGTAGGAACTGCCTGGGCATCGGTAGAGGAACTCCCGGTCTGGCAGCACAATGCTACCCTCAGGATATATTGCAATATCCATCTTAGAAGCCCAGCCCCAGCTTGGGTGGACACTAAATGGAAGTTTCCATTGGGGCCTTTTTTCCTTTCCCCTATACTTCTAAAAAAATGTTTACCTTTTATTGGATATCCAAAGATTTACTCATCTAGAAAACTTAAAGCTGCTTTTTTCAAAAGAAAGCAAAAGACAAACAGAATATCTATACAGATACACATATAAATACTATCCATATACACACATATACATATATTTTTTGGTGAAAACTATATTTTGGAAAACATGCTATTTAATTATAATAGTTTAGTAGGAAAATATTACTTTAAATTGTACTTTAAATGCTTTTAATATCTAAATAAAAGTTTTTGAATCATAAATGTCATTAGGTAGATGCAAGGGATGCTTTTGCAGGTGTATGAGACCCTTAAAAGGCAGCAACATCTGCTGTTTCAATTCTTTACTTTTACATGTTTCGGGACTTGATAGAGAACATTCATTTATATAGACTTTTCTTTTTCTCTCAAAATATATGAAGTCTACCTAAATGGATACAATTGCAATAATAAATTATAAGTGCTACATTACTTCAAAGTCATACTAAATATATATACACGAGTATTAAAATGTATAAAATGCATTAAATAAAACAATCTCTACCCTACCTTCTAGCTTTATATCCTTTCCAGGTCAACTATTCTTTCATCAATCTTATACCCTAGTCACTTCTGACTTCCTGTAAATTCTATTATGTAGAAAGAATAAATTTTAACCTAGGACATGAGGCTGTAAATATTTTAATTATCCCCATGTTCTCAGTGGTCTTTTCCTTAGATGCATTTCTGAAAATTACTCCATTACCTCATTTACCAGCACCTGGACAGCACATGCTCTTCAGGTTCAGTAAGGGAAATGGGAAGAGATATCCAATCAGAAAAACTATGCTTTATGGCCTGGGTTACAATACTCAATATAGGACATGGTGATAAATTTACTGGATCTAGCACATATTCTAAGTATTTTCTAATCATTGATTAATTAAAATGTATTCCTCAGAAATTTCAGATGATATCTTTATTTATTATCTCATAGAGAAAGGGACAGAATTCTACACCCAATTGTACTTTTTTTTTTGTAAATCAATGAAATATTCCAGTGAGTAGAATTAAAAATTTATGACATAGCAAAGGAACTTCAGTCCTTATATTCCTATTAGTAACTACTACTAAAATGCATGTCAAAGTTTGTCTAATAAATCAGATGTTCAATTGTTATATACGTTTTATTCAGACCATTCTACAACATACTAATCTTACCATGTGGGAAAGAAAGTAGGTACCAGTGAATGGTAGATTTTATCATAATTATTATTTTACCTTTTATAAAACAAACACACATATGCTTTGTCAGACACTGTGCTAGGATTTAATTCATTCCTCAAAACCTTCCTGATAGGAATTATTATCCCCACTTTCTATAAAAAAGAAATTGAGACTTTGGAAGATCAAATAATTTGCCCAAGATCACTGAGCTGCTACTTTGCATGTAAGACTATTCACCCAAAAACTCCACACTTTCCCTTAAATTTTATTTTAATATAGCCAGGTGTGAAAGCCCATTAAATTGAAACAAGTGGTCTGTAGCTGTCAGAAAAGTGAAAATAGATTGAGGAGAGTGAAGGTTGAGAAAAAAGTTTTGGATTCAAGATGTCAAGTTATAACTTCTATTTCACACAGGAATGTGGAAGTAAAAATTAAAGTGAAAGAAAAAAGAAGTAAGGGGAACTAAGATTTACTTCTTGCCTAATATTTTCCATGCAACATACTATGCACTTTAAGTATGGTATCTCATTTAAATATCACAACAATGTTCTAAGGTCAAGGTTTGATGTCTAGCTTAAAAGATAAAGAGGAATTACAGGACACAGCAAGATTAAGTGAAGTTGAAATTCACATAGAAAGTAGTGATATTTAATTTTTAATGAAGATTTCTGGAATCCTAAAGAAAGTACGTTTTCTACTGTAGATGGAGGCACATGGCTATTCTTACTTATTTACAATATGAATTATCCTATAATTTTATTTGTATATTTTTCATAAATGCTCCTAAACATGTAGCTAAACAAATACCTCAGTATCTAGTCATGTTTGGGTTTGGTTTTGGATGAGGAAAATATAAAGTGATGCTTATAAGGCTATAAAATTTCAGAATGTAACTTTAGATACATTAAAGTAAGCCAACTATCCAAACACTCTCCTAGTTATTGTATTTGTAACTGATGTAAAAATTATCAAACAGGAATTCAATGCCTCTTGTAGTCCAAGAAGTCTCATATGGGTTATCTCCCTTAATTCCTTGAGTTAGACTTCATGGACATTAACATTACAGAGGATAAAACTGTGACTTGGAGATCTGATTTGAAACTGCTGTTAAGGAGCAAAAGTTCAATTTTTAACTCAAATCTTGTGTTTTAAGGCCCTCCTTTTTCATTTTCTTTGCAAAAAGAAAAAAAAGTCATTGGTGGCAAAAATATATTAACTCATTCTACATCACAGACGCTACAGTGTTGATTCTTTTCCTAAACGTCTTAGGGCTTCTGTGTTTATGAGAAGTGAAACTAAATTTAAAAGTAAAACTTATTTGAAAAATCTATAATTTCTATTGGCATAAACCAAAAGAGAAGGTAAAGTATTAAAATAATGAGTTTAAAATTAATGTTTAGACATCCTGTGACTCATAGACTTCCTAGCACTCAAGGCCAGAAACTTTATAAAAAATATTGACTCCATGCAAGTCCTTTAGTTGATCTCTTACCCCCCCCACCCAACCTTCCCTGGCCTTCCTGCTATAGTTAGACAGTCTGTTAGATGCTGCTCTGCCTCTCTATCTATTTTTGTTCATCAGTTTATAATGGTCTTTATTATCCATAAATGAGTGAGATCATGTGGTATTTTTCTTTCATTGACTGGCTTATTTCACTTAGCATAATGCTCTCCAGTTCCATCCATGCTATTGCAAATAACCAAGGGACACAAGACACTGGGGGGTAGGGGAGGCCGGGGGAAGGTCAAGGGGGAAAAAAAGGAGACATATGTACTACTCTTTGTAATATTTTAAGCAATAAAACAAAATTAAAAAATAATATTGACTCCAAGCGGTTCACAAAGTAGTGGCTGGCAGGACAGAGGTGAAGGAAAGGGTGTGAGTGAGTGAGGGCGTGGAAGGGGCATGTGTGGATGTGTGTGGGGTGTGTGTGTGTGTGTATGTGTGTGTGTATGAGGGACAGTTAGATCTTGCAGGAGTATCAGGGGTTGGCAGACCAGGCTTTCCTGGACAGGGAGCCCCTACCACCACTGCAGACAAGCCCCAGGCTGCGGGGCTCAGGCACAGAGCCCACATCATCTTGAAAGGAATAGAGGCCTCCACTAGGAACCCAGTCTCACTGCCACCCAGACTGGCCTTGGACACTGCCCAGGATCCTGCAGCCACCCCAGCCAAAGTCTTGCTGCCTTGCCTGCAGACCTGAAGACCTTAGGATGTACACCTCCAAGGGCACACAACTCCCTCAGCAGAAACTGGGACTTCCCCTTCCCCAGCGCCCAGCTTCTGGACACCACAGTAGCAATGGTCCAGCATGTGGGCCCTGCAAGCCCACGGCCCCAGCAGACAGCTCCCAGATGCCTCTGTGAGTCGCTGCTGGGCACGCGCCTCTTCAACCAGGGGCGCATACATCCCTCAGCAGGATGTGCAACTTCTCCCTCCCAGGCTGCCTGCTTCTGGACACCTAGGTGAGTTACTGAGGACTCACCTCCCTGAGCAAGATCGCGCTGTTTCAGCCACAGATTCCAAGATTTCCATATCCACAGCCTCTGGCGCCTGGATCCCCATGTGATTCACAGAGGGAAATCACCCTGGCCAGAGAACCACTGCCTCAACTGCAGACTACAGGACAGTTGCTTCCCACTGTCACGGGCTCCGGGACCCTTGTAGTGAATTGCAGAGTGATGCTACCCCACCAAGAGTCATACAATACCAGCCAAAGTCACACTACCTGAGCCTCAGACCCCAAGACCCCTTCCTTCCAGGCCGTGAATTCTTGGATCATACAGTGGGTATACACCAGTGAGACCTCAGGCAACCCTTTCCATAAGAGCTGGAACCATGATAACATCCACAACAGCTTGCACAATGAGATCAGAGGTGAGTCACATTGCCAGACAACCTGTGATGAGACTTTATCCACGAGTGAGAAACTAACATTCAAGACCCAACTACATCAGAAGAACCTAAATAGCTCAAGTAGGGTGCTCCACTAGAACACCAAGCTCAGGAGATCTGAGAGACTGCACCACTAGGTCCCAAAAATCACCAACTACATAGGACCACCCCAAAAAGAACCTGGGTAGCAAAGCAGTTGGATCTAAGACATGGACACAATTAAAACTTTACAGAAAAAATGAGTAGACAAAGAAACAATCCCCAAATGAAAGAAAAAGAGAATCACCAGAAAAGGAATTAAATGAAATGGAGGCAAGTAACTTGTCAAAGAAAGAATTCAGAGTAATCGTTATAAGGATGCTCAAACATTACCCTAATTCCAAAATTAGACAAAGACACTATAAAGAAAGATAATTATAGGCCAATATCACTAATGAACATAGATGCTAAAATCCTCAACAAAATCCTAGCAAGTCGGATTGAGCATTACATTAGTAAGATCATACACCATGACCAAGTGGGATTTATTCCAGGGATGCAAGGCTGGTACAATATCAGCAAATCAATAAACCTGATACATCATTTAAAAAAATTGAGAGATAAAAATCACATAATCATATCGATTGATGCACAAAAAGCATTTGATAAAATCCAACACCCTTTCCTGATAAAAACTCTCAGCAAAGTAGGAATAGAGGGATCATACCTCAACATAATAAAAGCCTTATAT
>NW_005354010.1:414287-419392 GCF_000412655.1 Myotis brandtii
AATGTAGCAGGATATAAAATTAACACCCAGAAATCTATGGCTTTTTTATACACCAACAATGAGCTCACAGAAAGAGAAACTAAAAACACAATCCCATTTACCATTGCAACAAAAACATTAAGATACCTAGAAATAAACTTAACGAAGGAGATAAAAGACCTGTACTCAGAAAATTACAGGACATTGAAAAAAGAGATAGAGGAAGACATAAACAAATGGAAGAATATACAGTGTTCATGGATTGGTAGAATCAACCATTAAAATGTCCACATTACTCAAAGCAATCTATGGATTCAATGCAATCCCCATTAAACACCAATGGCATATTTCACAGACCTAGAACAAACTCTTCAAAAATTCATATGGAATATAAAAAGACCCTGAATAGCCACAGTTTGTGCAATCACTGTGGAAAACAGTATGGAGTTTTCTCAAAAAATTAAAAATGGAACTCCCATTTGACCCAGTAATCCCACTTCTAGGAATATATCCCAAGAAATCAGGAACACCAATCAGAAAAGCTATATGCACCCCTTTGTTCATAGCAGCACAATTCACCATAGCTAAGATTTGGAAAACAGCCTAAGTGTCCATCAGCAGATGAGTGGATTAAAAAACAGTGATACATCTACACTACACTGCTGTAAAAAAGAAGGAACCCATCATTTGCAACAGCATGGATTGTACTGGAGAGTATTATGCTAAGGGAAATAAGCCCGTTGGAGAAAGATAAATATCACATGATCTCACTTATATGTGGAATATAATGAAAAGCATAAACTAATGAACTAAAATAAATCCAGAGCCATAAAAGAAACTAACAGATCATCCAACCTCAGGGGAAAGGAATAGAGGGGAAGTGGGGGGGAGGTGGGTAGGGTGGGAGACATCAAGCAAAGGACTTGTATGCATGTGCTGGGATGGTGGGAATGAGTGGGAAGAGGTCAATGAGGGAAAAAAGATTCATATGAAATACTTTAAACAATAAAAAATTTAAAAAAAGAAGTTGTGATACATGTATGCAATGGACTATTACTCAGCAATGAAAAAGAATGAAACCTTAAAAAAATTGACTCCAGCATATCAGTAACAGTAGATATTAAATGAGTGCTCAGTGAGGTTTGATATCTTAATTATCTGTACAAATATTGGCATATTATAAAATTTTTATATAATATACCTCCAAGACTATGTTTGTTTGGTTGGTTTTTAAATGTACAATATACCATGACTGCACAGTTTACTGGTCACAAGATCACTTTTCTTTGCCTCTTTCTTGAGTAAACAGACAGTTAATTTGGTAATTTTTTTATTAAAAATATCAGTGTTGTTGATATATCCAAGGTAGAGTCAATAGCTTGTATATAATTTAAATGCATGAGCAAAGAATAAAACTCCAAATTAATTTCCATAGAAAGATTTATACAATGAGACAAATCTTGATTTTAATCATATTGTGGTAGAAATAAGCATTTCAATGTTTATTTCATGCATATGCTTTTGTCAAAGAAAATAATACACAGGGTTGTCATATTGAAGGTATATGGCACTTTTAAAAATATTTATAATGATGAGATAGATTGTACACATGCATACACACACATATATAGATATATTTATTTAGTGATTAGAAAATTGCAGTTGAAAAATGATAGTAACTTTTCCAAGTGGCAGAGTAGAACTTAGAACCAATGCCCCTATACTATCATCTAGAATCTTTTTCCCAGCACCTGTCAGCCAAACATTACTGTGGATTATGCAAAATTATTCCTGTCTGTGGTTTATCTGAGCTATAAGTGCCCAGAAGAAATGCTAATTTAATCATAAAAATCATTTAAAATTACTTCACATATTAGAATGTTTTCTTCAACATGTCAAGCAGAATAAAGAAATTAGTTCTACTACATATTATGCTTGTTTATGTCAAAACTCTCAAAGCTTGAATTTTTCACAAAGCCTTTTTAATAAGTTCATTATTTTGTTTATTCTGCTCATAAGAAAGTCTGATATGACCTTTAATTTTGCATTGCTAATAGCTCTCAGGGGTTGGTTCACAGTCTCTTTTCACTACAGCATTTTGACAAAATTAATTGAGATCAAAGTCCATTTGGGGAAAGAGCATCAATCCAAACTGACCACTACAGGGAACAATGGGGATCATCAGGCCAGCTTCTTCAGCCAGGAGTGCAGATTCTGGTGTGAGGCAGATAAAACAAATAAGACATATGCTTAGAAGCATGTTTCAGAATTAAATTGAAAAGAAAGTTCAGAAGGCTAGAAGAGAGGTAGAGAGTCTGGAAGAAGTAGGGGTGTTCATACTCAGGTACTTTATAGACTAGGGCAGTGGTCGGCAAACTGTGGCTCACGAGCCACATGTGGCTCTTCAGACCCTTGAGTGTGGCTCTTCTACAAAATACCACGTACGGGCAAGCATGTACAGTGAGATTGAAACTTTGTGGCCCATGCACAGAAGTCGGTATTTTGTGGAAGAGCCATACTCAAGGGGCCAAAGAGCCACATGTGGCTCATGAGCCGCAGTTTGCCGACCACTAGACTAGGGACAGGGAAGCATCACTGCCTGCAGAGAAGAAAATGCTCATGGCATTGTCATACTGCAGAGCACTTGGATATATTTTTTCATAAGTTCTCAGATTTTCTGGATAAAAAATCATATAGACAATCTGATGGTTATTTATTCAAATCTCATTTGTTATGTACCAGGCACTTGGATATATTTTTCTCATAAGTTCTCAGATTTTCTGGATAAAAAATCACATAGACAATTTGATGGTTATTTATTCAAATCTCATTTGTTATGTACCAGAGATAGGAAATACAAAAAGCTTATAATTGTACTAGAGGCCAGGTGCATGAAATTAGTGCATGGTGGTGGGGGGGACCCTCAGCCCGGCCTGCACCCTCATGCAATCTGAGGCCCCTTGGGGGATGTCCAACTGCCCTCTCACAATCCAGGACCTCTGGCTCCTAACTGCTGGCCTGCCTGCCTGCCTGATCACTCCTAACAACTTGCATGCCCACCTGGTCACCCCTAATCACTCGCCTGCCTTCCTGATTGCCCCTAACTGCTCACTTGTCTGCCTGGTCATCCTAACCACTCTGCCTGCCTCCCTGATTGCCCCTAACTGCTTGCCTGCCTGCCTGATCACCCCTAACTGCCTCTGCCTTCTCCCTCGCCGCCACGGCTTGGTCCAGAGGACGTCTTGAAGGTCGTTTGGCTATTCGGTCTAATTAGCATACTATGCTTTTATTATTATAGATGTTTGAATTTTAACAGGTAATTTGCTGCTATAGTTGAGACAATGTATTCTGAAGTCAGAATGCTGGTGTTTAAATTCAAGTTCCTCAGTTTACCATCATCTTGCATAGGATACTTACTTCTTTGTGTTGCTATTTCTTCATTTGCAAGTGGGAATTATTATAATAATGCCTAGTCATGGATTATTATGAGAATTGAGTGAATTAATATATGCAAAGCTCTTAAAATAATGCCCTAGCCATGGTGACCATTCAATAAATAAAAGCTATTATTGATCTAAAATTAAAAGGAAGGGAACTATTTTTTGGTTAATATTACAAATGATCTATGCTATAATTGCTGACCCAAAATTTAAAGAATATACTTTAAAAATAATTTTCTAATGTATATTAGAAAACATTACTTAATTATCTAGCTGGAAAAAAAGGCTAATGTATACCAAAATTATTTGCTCACATTAAAAAAAAAATCTGGCAATCCCTTAAATCCTTTAAATATAGTTTTCACAATTTTTATCTGCAGATCCCTATTCTTTGCATTATAAATAATTTCACTTCAGCTAAGATCCCTGACCTATTTCCCTTTAGAAGTGTGAACACTGATACTCCTAAATCGGCTCCTACTTTAACCAGAGGAAACACATCCCAGTATTCTGGCTTCCTGTCCCACAAAAGCCAAAGTCAAGAGACAGGTATTGGGAAGGGGAAAGCGATTCATCAGTTGCTGGTGATTTGAGAAGGCAATCAGTCCAGTGTCTCAAATAAAAACACCTTAACATTTCATCTCAAGCCAACCAATTTATGGGGGTCTGTAGACTATTTTTCATACCCATCCCAGGACATCTGATCCTAAAGTCACCTGGCAATCAGTTGACATCAGTAGTGGGCAACAGGCTCAAGATCCTTGCATCCTCTTATGTGGGCAGGGGCAAATGAGATAGAGGTCTTTTTCCCTGGAACCTCCTGCACCCGCAAACACTTGAGATCATATTTAAATCTGCCTAGAGCTCATTTGGCCTTTCTCCATCAGCTCCCCTCACATAATTTAGAATGGCTAATGCATATTGGCCCTCATATTCTTACCCTGACTCTGACCCTGTGACCATTTCTCTGGGTAGGAGATTTATCATCTCTTACATGGCCTATTTCAGTTGCATTGTAATATTTTCCCTGGGTAAAATCTATTGCTTTTTATATTCATCTTGCACACCACTGTCAGATTCTTAAAAATAACATAGAGATAATATCAAGTCACTTAGCTGCTCAAAGACCTACAGTGACTTACAATAGCTGTTGGACTAAAGGTCACAGTGGTATTTCAGTATTGTCCAATGCCTGGCTCTAACCCCATCTCCAGTCATATCCTTTTCTGTCCATCACTTATTACCTCAGACTATGCAATAAATTCCTCCGGGCACACCCTTATACAAGTTCCCCTCACTTAAACGATGCATTTACCTGCCCTTTTTTCTCATTTAAATGTTCTACTTACCTTTCCCTTTGAAAATTTCCCTTATTTCACTAATTAACAAAATTATTTCATCCTCTACTTTTTTGAAACAGAAGACATATCCAGGTTTGTAAAGATTGAAACTCTTGGAGACCTGAATAAAAAAATAAAAAGATAACAAATTCTGAATAAAAGTTTTTGTATAAAAATAAATATTTATTAAAGTAAAAAACTGAAACATATTATACATATATTAAAAGCTGACAAAACATTGAAAATCACAAATCATGTAATATGTAATATTTTTATTAATGAGCTACCTGTCAGATACCATCTTTAAATATATATATATATATACATATATATATCTTATCTAATA
>NW_005354010.1:419481-420034 GCF_000412655.1 Myotis brandtii
TTCCCGCCTGCCCAGGCTGGCTGTTGGCTCCGCTAAAGGCAACAAAGTTTCAATTATAGAAGATAAATAAATCCCAGATACCTGCTTCCAGCCAGCCTCCACTGGGAGCTTGGGTGGCTGGGAGGCTTGGCCAGCCTGCAAACAGCCATCAGCCACTCATCCAGGCTGGCCAGGCACCCCAGTGGGGACCCCCACCCTGAAGGGGCTATGGCCAGCCTGCAAATAGCCATCAGCTCCTCACCCAGGCTAGCCAGGCACCTGAACGGGGACCCCCACCCTAAAAGGGCTGTGGCAAGCCTGCAAACAGCCATCAGCCCCTCACCCAGGCTGGCCAGGCACCCCAGAGGGACCCCCACCGTGATCCAGGACACCCTTCAGGGCAAACCAGCCAGCCCCCACCCATGCACCAGGCCTCTATCCTATATAATAAAAGGGTAATATGCAAATTGACCCTAACAGCAGAACGACTGGGAATGACTGGTCACTATGACACACAGGAGCTGCCCCCTTGTGGTCAGTGCACTCCCACAGGGGGAGCTCTGCTCCGCCCCCA
>NW_005354010.1:420264-422984 GCF_000412655.1 Myotis brandtii
CCTTGGGCCCAATCCCCCAGGGAGCGGGCCTATGCCAGCAGGTGGACATCCTCCGAGGGGTCCCAGACTGCAAGAGGGCATAGGCCGGGCTGAGGGACTCCCCTGAGTGCACAAATTTTTGTGCACCGGGCCTCTAGTATATATATAAAAGCTTAAGTGACTTCCACCATTCAACTGTTCCATTCAACTGGTAGCTATGATGCACACTGACCACCAGGGGGCAGACACTCAATGCACAAGCTTGGAAACATGAAACAGACTTATAAATCTCAGAGAGAAGTAGGGAAGGCAGGAATATATTAGCCAAAGATCTTATATGCATACTAGAGGCCCAGTGCATGGATCTGTGCACTGGGGTCCCTTGGCCTGGCCTGCAGGGATGGGGCAGAAACTGGCAGTCCAACATCTCCCGAGGGGTCCCAGATTATGAGAGGGCACAGGCCAGACTGAGGGGCCCCACTGGTGCACAAATCCATGCACTGGGCCTCTAGTTTATAATAATCTATAATACCAATTATTTTATGTTTTCTGATATGATGAGTAGAAATGTAATTCAGTATGACTTTCAGCATGAGTAACCAAATGTGTTTCAGGTTATTGATAGGTTAGAAATTCCTTCAGTCAAAAATCATTTTAATATCATGAAAAACTATAGAAATGTTACCAAATGGGGAAAAATTCTATTGACTTTTTTGGTATATAAACCATACAATTTTAGAGAATGTTTCATTCTGTCTCTATACATTTTAAGAAGTAGCCCACCACTCTACACACATCTTTGGGAGTAAGTGCTTGATATTGTCATACATCTCCTGTAATGCACATCTGTGTCACGACTCCATGTGACTTTAGTACCCACTGACAATGGAATCCATTTCTTCACAAGAATGGCTATCAATAACTTAACTGTACAAGGAAGTAACTGCAAACAATGTAACTATATCCCACTAAACTGACATTAAATGTACCTCTAAGCCAGCTTCCTCCAGGCTTAGTCCTAATGCTCCTGGCCACTCCAATATCACCCAAAGGAAGGGTAATGAGATGAAGGCAAAGAAAGATTGGAAAGATACAGTGGACTTCAACAATGCTATTTAACTAGCTTGCTTTAATTGCAAGACCTATGTTCAATTAAGAGCCTCTAAAAGTAAGCTCAGCTTATCTTCATTAATTTCACTAATATATTGGGAACAGATTAATTTAGCTTTAATAAAAGTCTTATTTACTGATACATTGTATTTTACTTTTTTGTATACATGTATTTTGTGTCTGTGCTTTATTCTACTTAGCTGTACACATGTCTAATTGTCTTCTGGACTGATGGTTGTCAATGAATTTTGTCGTTGTATCCTTCATAGTGGCTGTATTCTGTGGATGTCCAACAATTATGTTGATTTAAATGGAATTAGTTTAGAAATAGCCTGCAGTCACATTGAAAATTACATATTTTTCTTCTTTACATAATGGGATCAAGGTCAGAGAAATAGTGGTATTAGCTAAAACTAATTTTAGGTACTTCTATACTTAAGAAACTAATTAGTTTTTGTAGGAATTAATTCATGCATCAGTAAGATTATATCAAGCTGATGATGTTATTTTATGCATCAATATAACTATCAAAGAAGGGTAAAAAAAACTGTTTATAAAAGTGAATAATTAAAAGATGACTTCTTCCTAATAATATTAATCAAATTCAAATATCTAAAACTACAATATTTCCTTCAGGGAAACTACATATCAATCATATTTACATTAAGTTGCACCATATAAAATTGCCAATGGTTTGCTGTTTATAACATAGAAAAAATTGCAATTTTATACAGTTCAACCTAATATATTAATATATTTGTTCTTCAGTTTTCAGTTAGAAAAAATCAGAAATAAAAGTAACATTTTTTTCATGCTCAGTCCTCAAATTGTTTTAAGAAATATTACAGATTATGTGAAGTAAGTGTTCAAATAGGGGTTATTTTTCATTTAGCCATGTTTACCCTGAAAAGACAATATAGCTATAAACAAAAGTAGATCCACTCGGGCCAATTTATAAGCTGTAATATTCTGTACTTTCACACAATGGGCAACTTCTATCTGTGATCTCAGACAGATACTAGAATGCAATATCTAGATTGGGCCTTTACACAGAGACAAGGGAAGCACAGTCTCTTCCAGAGCTAATATAAACAGATGATGCACCTTTTCTCTAGAAATGCACACCCAAATAGAGCATATGCTGCATACAGCTGTAGTAGCATAACCTCTGCTTTTCTTCACCAGGTGTTCTCAAAAGGCTTATTTCTTTCTTTTTTTTTTTTCATCAAAACTTAGATATACTTGTCAGATCTTGATTAGCAATTTATAATTTTTGGAATGCAAACTATATAAAAATAGGATTATAAGAGTAACTTCTCTGTTCTAATCTACAATAATAAAAGTGTAATATGCTAATTAGACCAGACAGCCGAACGACTTTCTGGACAACATTCTGGACGTCCTTCCTGATGAACCCATGGTGGTGGGGGCTGAGGCAGAGGCAGTTAGTAGTGATCAGGCAGGCAGGCGAGCAGTTAAGGGTGATCAGACAGGCAGGCAGAGTGGTTAGGGGCATTCTGGAAGGCAGGCAGAGGTGTTAGGGGCAATGAGGCAGGCAGGTGAGTGGTTAGGGGCAATGAGGCAGGCAGGCAGGCAGAGGTGGTTAGGGGCCATCAGGCAGGCAGGCAGGC
>NW_005354010.1:423152-430114 GCF_000412655.1 Myotis brandtii
AGTGATTGTATATACATAACCCATATATACATATGTATTTATATGCATTGTGGCAAATTTGAAAACACAAAGTGAGGATATTAATTAGAAGTAACCATAGAGATATCTAATGTTAATACTTTGGTCTTAATCCTGACAATTTTTCTATGCATATATAAATTATAATATTGCATTTTAAGTAAATGGCTTTATTATGATAGAAATCACCCACCATATAATTCACTCATTGAAAGTGTACACTCAATGTTTTGACATATTCAGAAATACATACAATCATCACCACAGTGAATTTTAGAGCATTTTTATCACCTTAAGAAAAAACTCCTGTACTACCATTCTCCTTTCCCGCTCTTTCCTCCACCAGCTTTAAATGACTGCTCATTTACTTTCATTCCCTCTAGATTTCTCTATTATGAACTTTCATATGAATAAAATCATAAAGAATTCATTTTTGTGGATTTTTTTGTGACTGCTTCCTTCTATTTAATAAGAGTTTTTCAAGTGTCATCCATGGTGTAGCATCTATCAGTACTTCATTCCTTTTTAGAGATGAATAATATTCCATTGTATGTATATGACCCATTTGTTTATCCATTCATCTTCTGAGAGACTTTTGAGTTGTTTCACTTTTTGGCTATAATTATAAATGTACAAGTTTCTATGTTGACATCTATTATCATTTCTCTTGGGTATATACCTATGAGTGGAATTACTGGTTAATTTGGTAATTCTATGTTTAATTATTTTAGAAAATTCTAGACTGTTTTGTTTGTTTGTTTAGGAACTCAGCTGTAGAACACTAGTACACTAGGTTCTACTAGGTACTCTGTTCAGAGCTACCTGTTAGAAGAGGTAACAACAGAACAAAGCATTGTCCCTGCTCCACAAGAAATACAGTTGAGTTGGGGAAAAAAATCACTTCTTCTCAACTCATACAATGTCTGTCCCTCTGTACTCATTTACAATTATTCTGAAGTGTAGTGGATGCTTTTATACAAACACCCTGACCTCCTTCAGAACCAGTCCAATGTGCTGGCCCGCTGATGGACTCACAGGAAAGACTTTCTCCAGGAGTTTCTCTCAGGCAAAGGAGGTTTCCATGCCTTTTGCTAATCTCTGGGCCAGTCTGCATTCAATTGCTGGTCATTGCAGGGAGGAGTTTGAAGGAATGAGGAGGTACAAGGCCTGACCCTTTCACCTCAGTTGTGACAACTCTGAAGGGTCTTCTGGTCCAGCACTAGTCTGTGAATCTACTGAGTCCTCTGTTCCAATCGTATCAAAGTTTAACTTCACCTTCTTCCTAATTTTGCTTCCCTCAGCCTTTGTGGTGATTGCTTCTGAACATGCTTCCTAGTAAACCTTCTGAACTCAAATGTTAGCGTCTCAGAGTGTGTTTCTTAAGAAACTTATCCATGCCTGGAAGGGTCAGAGTAAGGCTGCAGACCAACCTTCGAGTTTACTCATTGTGTAGGCATACTGGAACCTATGAATGAATTATATTATCTGGCAAAGAGGTATTAAGGCTGCAGAAAAAAGTAAGATTCCTAATCAGATGACTTAAGATAGGCAGATATTCCTGAGTTACCCAGGTGGGCCCATTGTAATTCCAAGGGCTCTTTAAAATGGAAGAGGGGGTTGAAGAAGGAGGGCTGAGAGCTGGTAACCTGATAAGAACTTGGAAGAATACAACATAATTTTGCTGTTTTTAAAGATGGAGAAAATATAATCAGTGGAAGTTGAGTATCAACTAGTAGAAGTGGGGGAACCCTTTCCCCATTGAATATTGGGGGTCAGGTCCTTATGCTACCTTGAGAAAATAATTTTCTGAGGCTCACACAGAGAATGAGTGATTTTATTTGTGTGGAAGTACATCCTTGGGTTTCTAAAGTACCATTTCCCATGGTCCAGTCCTGGAAGATGTGCAGCTGGGTATTCAGCAGAGGTTAAAGCAAAGGAAATGTACTGAGTTTCCTTTATGTGGGGGAACTGGATTCGGCACAGCATTAGGCTAGTTGCAGTCCATTAGTCCATGGTGTGGGGTCCACATGGCTGCGGGCCATTTGGACACATGAAGGGGAGCCGAGCAAGCACACCCCCTACAATGAGAGTGCCAAGAGAACCAAGAAGCAAGAGAGAGAGAGAACTCCTTTGTTTAGGAGTGTAAGTATCTCAGCTCTTTCCATGCTTGCAGTGGTCATGCCTACGCTGGCCAACGTTTCCAGGTGTGACTGACAAGTACCTTCCCTATTTCATCCAGACTTTACTCAGCATGACTCTAAATTGCAGGTTCCCATCTCTAGTGCCTTCCCCCAGAGATCTGCGGGGAATAGATGGATAGCTTTGCAGCATCCCGGCACAGCTGCAAGAATGGATGCCCATAATACTTGGCTTTTGCTTTTGCTCCTTTTCAGTTATTCATGACTAGGTTATTACAAGGCTATCAAAAAGAGGCTGTGAAGTAAGGAATCTGAGCAACCTTAAAAAGCTTGAAGGTAATAAGACAGATTCTCTCCTATAACCTCCAAAAGGAACACAGCTCTGCTGACACTTTGATTGTAACCAGTGAAACTAACTTCAGACTTGTGATTTCTAGAAGGTATAAGGGTATAAATGTACTACAGCGGTGGTAGAAAACAAGTATACTTCTCTTCTTTTTAGCATGTTGTTTAGCTATGTCACTGACTATTTGTAGATCTTCCTCCAGGCATCTGTATCTTTCTCAAAAAGAAAAATTATGCCTCATTTATATTTGACCCACAGTGCTACAACACTGCACGGCTATTCAGGGTAGGCAACAGATTCTAATATGTTTGTATAATGAGTTAATGAGGATATAAGTGAAAAATACTCTCTGTGTTTAACACCCTAAGACTAGATAGTCAAAGGTAATTTATGAAGTAGTATAACCATCTTCTCATTCACAAGTCAACTGCCTAGAAATCCTCTACTTTTCCTATACATGGAGCTTGGTACCTGCTTAAGTTTTAAATGTGGAAGAAATACTATCCCTAGATAGTTTGATATCCAAAAATTCAGTAAGATGTATCCCATACATTGGATCTATTTTATGATGATGATGATGATCCATTTATATTATAATAGATATTATAACATTGTATTTTTCATTAAGCACAATTTCAAGAAATATTTTTTTTTGGTTCGGAAGTTTCAGTTTGTTTTATTCATCACCATATTTTGTTTATCTTATGCAAACTCTTTTAGAACCTGATTTTCTTTCTCCTCTCCTTGCTCTGTTCAGTAGGAGAAAATAATTATAAAAGTAACTAAAACTACATGAAATCAAGTTTAAAACAAAAAATAAAATTACAAATACATGTTTAAAAATCATTACCTCTCCTTAAACAAACCAACTTTATCTTTGTTAAAATATATAAGATGCAGTGTAAGACACTTATCATAAATTAAAGCAATTTTTTTGCAATGCTTATTGCTGTTTTATGGAACAGATGAAGCAGGAAATAATCTCAGAATCATGCCATCAGCAGCTTCAGAAGTAGACACAACAGAAAACGTCTGAATAGCTAATACTTTAGGGATGATTCAAAGCTGCCATTAAAGTCTGCTTGGCATTACAGTGTGAAAACAGTAGGAATGCTATCCCACGCAAAAAAAAAAAAGACAACAGGAAGGGAGGTGCAGGAGGGGTGTGTGTGTGGAGGGGTGGATGGGGCAGGGTTGAGCTCAAATTTATCTTATATTGTGAAAAATGACACCTTCTTTATATACTGAGCTGGTTCACAATTGCATGTGCCATGCAGCATCTTCTTCTATTTTGTTATAATTAAAAAATATACAGATTTAAAGAATGTATGTTCTCTATTAAATAAGATAGCTTTGGGAAATGAGATTTACTTCTGAGATAGCACTGAGTTGGAAAGAATTGATATGAAAAGAACATCAAATAATAGGGTCAGAATTTTGTCATGTTGATTTGAAAAGGTCAGAGAAAGGTGTGAGCAGGTCTACCTGCCCATGCTATATACTAGGTATTATTAGTGTCAGTCATCATTGAGCTTACATGAAAAAAAAAAAAAAGAACCATCCCCTGAAGCCAGTACCTCAAATGGGAGAGAGGGGCAGCAGTCACCCAGGTGAGGAAGACCTGTTTGTGGGCCAACATTGTCCCACCATCTCTCATTGTGGGTGATGGCTGCGACTCAGCTCAGCCTTCTGGCATTTATAAGCTGCCTGTTTTCCCTGTCTGCCTATCCATCTGTGCAAATGAGATTCAGTGTGACTTTAAATCTGCCTGAAATGAAATTCAGTTGCAAGGTAAGAACTGTTAATAGAAGTGAAAAAATGGAACAAAAAAAGTGTTGATATGTTAAATTGTATGCCAGCTTTATACAAAGACGTCGTTTTAATATGAAATGAATCTACAGCTGCAATAACTCTCATATAATAGGTCCTTTCCCATCACTAGTTTACATGCATCTTAGATCACAGTCAAAGTTATAGAATTCTTAGATGTTTAGCTACATATCTTTGCCTTTTCAACTCAAGGAATATACTGCTGAGTAATATTTTCCCTCCCACAGAAAATCACATTGATTTCCAAGTACAAAAGGACGCTACCTTTACTTTGTTGTACTTTTTTAAGTTGTATCTGAGGTCAGGCTAGCTGCAGCTAAGTTCAATGTCAGCTGTGTATCAACTACCATTCTGTTAAATTATATTACAGTTTGTTTTTTTCCCCGAAACTACATTTTTTAACTGCTGTCTAAATCTAGCACAGAAACATATAAGGTTAAAGATCTACCATTTTATTTATGGGGAAGGAAAAAGATAAAAAATTGTTCACATATGTGACAGGCAGCCTAAATAAAACTTTGTGTAAGTTTAAATAATTTATAAGCTAATGAGAGCTTTGTTTCATGTCACACCACGAATTTTACTGAAACCAACTAACTTATATCCATTTTGTTGACCTAACAGATTTCTCCATGAACCTAACTCATATTGGCTTTTAAAAGTGCATCATTTTAGGTCTTATAAATAAAATGAATGTTAATATTTAAAAGAGCAACAGCAACTAGGTTTGATTCTGCAGAGGAGCACAAAGATGAATATTTAATATGGTGTCCACTTACGGTACTCTAAATATAATTACTGGCATTTGTCCAGTTAAAGAAAAAAGGAGTGGGGGAGAAAACTACATACTGCTTATTTTAATTAGGTGAAATTATGTGGCTCAATAAAGCGTGACAGCCTGCCTAATGAGAAGAGAGGCCCATGTTTATAGGAACATTATTGGTGACAAAAATGTTAGCAGTGTGCTTATTTTACTGAGGCGGTTGAAAGCCATTGTTTTATCTTTTCATTCATAATTTCCTACAATATGGGAAATTTTCTCATTTTTAAAATTTATTGATTTTTAGAGAGAAGACTAGAGAAAGGCAGAGAGAGAGACAGGAAAAAACACACACTGATTTGTTGTCCTGCTCATTTATGCATTCATTGGTTGCTTCTTGTATGTGCCCTGACTAGAGATGGAATCTACAAGCTTGGCATATCTGGATGATGCTCTATCAACTGAGATACCTGTCCAGAGCCGGCAATACCTTATTTTTTTTAAAAATATATTTGTTTTTACTTCAGTGAGGAAGGGAGAGGGAGAGAGAGATAGAAACATCAATGATGAGAGTGGATCATTGTTTGGCTGCCTTCTTCATGCCCCCTAATGGAGATCAAGCCTGCAACCTGGGCATGTAACCTTGACCAGAATCAAGCCCAGGACCCTTGAGTCCATAGGCTGATGCTCTATTCACTAAGCCAAACCGGCTATGGCTGCAATCCATTTTAAAATAAACAGATATCAAGCAGGTGAAAAAAATGCATACAGAGAAGTGTTTTCTTTGTTAAAAAGATGAAAATAATATATTTGGAGTATTTCTGAAGATGATCTAAAGAGTTGCCAATGACTATTACTCTCTCTCATTCTCATCTCATATGTATTTGTTATTCCTATAATAGAAAAAAAATCTTTATAAAGCACTTCGAACTGACAAAATGAAAAATATAAAAAAGAAGGAGGTATTATAAAATAATAGAATGATTATTGTTTCATACTTTTTCTTCTGTCTCCATCTTTATATAGAGAAAGACACACAGAATACTTAGTTCATAGTTAACACTCTGTAATTTAGGTTAAATTTATATTTAATTTAAACCATATTTTATAGGGGTAGCTTTATTTGATTTTATCAAAACTGGAAAGAAAGGAAGAATTTTAAAAAATTGCTAGCTCATAAATTTTATTGCTTTAAAACCCCAGGGTGTATTAGGAGACTGAAAAAAAAATCTAGTGTATGTTAAACACAATAGCATAAGCTAAAGCATGAATGTTGATAAGTCATGCTATTTAAAAACTTCTGTCTGGCAAAAATTATCAAAATCAACATTTTAAAAAGTGTTAAATTGAAAAAAAGAAATAAGAAATATCAAAATATTACTTATATATGAATCTTTCAGCAACATAAAGAAAAATTAATTGCATTAATTAGACATTGGATATGAGGGCATTTGAATCTTAAAAGAAAAGCATATAAGATCCAACAACTAACTGATATGAATGGTTTTTTTATATTTAACTAGTGGCCTGGTGCACAAATTCATGCACATGGAAAGGAAATTAATCAGAAGAAATATTTTAATATCTCTATTCACCCTTTCTTTATGATAGAAGTGTCAACCAAATTCATGATTGACAATGACAGATCAAAACACACATGTGCGATTGGCACCAGCAAGAGCTTTATATGTATCGTGCATGTGTGAGTCAACTTAGCTTTTTATATATATACTAGAGGCCCGGTGCACAAAAATTTGTGCACTCGGGGGGGGGGCAGGGGGGTCCCCCAGCCCGGCCTGTGCCCTCTCCCAGTCTGGGACCCCTTGGGAGATAACGACCTGCTGGCTTAGGCCTGCTCCCGGGTGGCAGA
>NW_005354010.1:431373-433240 GCF_000412655.1 Myotis brandtii
GTTGGAGTCCGCCGTCACTGGAGCAAGCAAGCCTCCCTGCTCGCTTCCAGCTGCCTGGCTGCCGGCCGCCATCTTGGTTGACAGTTAATTTGCATAAGGATATGCTGATTAGCCAATGGGAAGGGTAGCGGTCGTACGCTAATTACCATGTTTCTCTTTTATTAGTGTAGATAGAATCAACTTGCTTAATTAGACCTGCTTTTTGATGTGGCTAAACTTTTTCCAGCCAGTGAAACACCTCAACTTCTCTTTCAGGTAATTGTCAGCAACGCAGCAGTAAATATCAACATGAAGCAGATTATTATTGTAGATCATGCAGGGAGAACAAAGGGTAAAATATTTAACTGCAGCAGTGTTTGATTATATTCTGCGCAGTGACAAAACCTGAAGTCATTTTCAAGGTCCACCATTTCTTACTTCTTTTCAGTTGGGTCAAGTTTCTATACTTTCTAGATCTCCGTTTTCTGGCTAATGAAAAGAAAATAGTATTCCACTGAGTCTCCTATCTACCTAATCCAGGATTTCTGTAAGGATTAAATGAGATGAGGCATGGGAAAATGCTTCACAGACATTTGGTTAAAGTGTGAAATGTGTGCACCTGGCTATAAAGCAAGTCATGTACCTGGGCTGAAGAAACTGCAAAGGGGTTAGTCATCACTAGGTAGAGGAAGCCGGGTGTTGCTACATGACGTCATTGCCGGGCGCCCACAGCAACCATTTCCTGGCTGTGCTGTGCTGTGGGCCGCGTTTTGCACCATGGAGTCTAGGCAGCATCGGCTGTGAGTTGGTGGGCTGTCGCTCTGGGGTGGTGGTGGGGCCTGTGTCCCACTTGGGGGAAGCTGAGTGTTGCTTTGTGGGTGCCAAGTCCATGGTACCATTTCTCTGTGTGTGTCATGGCAGCTCCTGCATTGAGCATCTGCCCCCTGGTGGCCAGTGCGTGTCATAGCGACTAGTTGTTCTGCAGTTTGGTCAATTTGCATATTATGGTTTTATTATATAGGATGATATATATTGTGATATGTGATATATGTGTATATATCATCATATATGACATATATTTTTGTGATATATGATATACGCATATTGGAAGGGTCTAATAATAGTTTTAAATCAAAGAGAAGAAATGATTCTGCTCTCAATGGAAGTTGAAGCCAAGTGAGCCTTCATGACTGCTCCACCACTAAGCTCTGTGGGAAGCAAGAACAGGACAAGAAAAACTTTGGGGGAGTAAGGAGAGTGGGGCAGCAAAGGAGTGAATTCACGTAATAGAATCAGTCCACACTGACTCTAAAATTACTGAAAGAGTGAAAAGTGTTCTGAGAGTTCAAAGTACAGTCTGCAAGTAATGGTCCTAAAAGGCTGCAATTTAAAGCAACAATCTTCAGAACCCACATCAATGGGAGACAACACCAAAAAGGGACAACACCTTCGAAAATGGTGCAAGAGTGAAAAAGCAAAAAGGGGAAATACACAGTTCTCAAAGTTAGAAAAATCCAGGGTCATTCCTTGAGGCTTACATACCTTCTCAATAGGCCTCAATGTTGATAGGATAAAGATGACACCAAATATTGGCATTTCTGTGTAAATAAACTTAAACCTTCCTATTCAATTATTTCACATTTCTTCTTATTTCATCAAAAAAACATACAACTAATCTGCGGTAATATTAATTGGCATTGAGCCCTAGCTGGTTTGGCTTAGTGGATAGAGCGTCAGCCTGCTGACTGAAGGGTTCTAGGTTCCATTCTGGTCAAAGGCACATACCCAGGTTGCATGCTTGATCCCCAGTGGGGGGTGTGCAGCAGGCAGCTGATCAATGATTCTCTCTCTTCATTGATTTTCTATTTCTCTTCCTCTCTTAAATCAA
>NW_005354010.1:433521-445986 GCF_000412655.1 Myotis brandtii
ATAGTTTTAAATCAAGTTACCATTTTTACCACCTGTATCTTAATTTGTAATTCTGATGTAACATTGTGTGAAGTACAAAATTATTGGCGGTTTCAGATTTGAAGTATCCAAGGTCCTCTATATAAGGTTTGTGATATTAAAACCACCTGTTTTCTGTTGCAATCGGATGGTATCCCAGGCTGTCATTGCATACAGAGGTGGGGGTGGAAGGGGTTATATAAAGAATCCCAGTGAGCTCAGAAAGCTAATATGGTAAGGAATCCTTCAACATAATTCCCCCAAATATATTTTTCCTAAGAGTATACATTTCACTTTTCCTCAAAAAGCAAACATATTTCCAACATCTTCTATAGATTTGATATTATGATCTGAAAATTATCCTTACTCAGAAGACATTTGATTTTGATCATGATTAAATGACAATATAGGAAAGTATTTCTAAATAAATAATAGCAAATAATTTATCCATTAACTATACTACCATTAGCCCCCAAAAAGCAAGAATGAGAAAGAGGTAAATAAAATACTGCTAGTTAAGACTTCAACCTTTTGGAATCTCATCACAGTTTCTATACAACATTTAATTTTCTCATTACCTTGTTGGACACATAATTTGAATTAACTTATAATATAAAAATAAATAAGATTTTTAATTGTTCCAATTTAGTTTGTATGGTGTTATTTTAGGATCACAACATAGGCAATTAACATAACCCTACACTTTTCTATGCAATATTACTATAAATTCCATATTATCAACCTATCTATAATCCATCCTCTCCAGTTTTACCTAATTTTAAAATGTTAGAAATGCAATGAAAAATTAATGACAATGGAAAGTGAATTGTGAATCACAGGACAATAAAACACTCATAAAGGATTTTGTAAGCAAGTCAGCTAACCTGATCCCTTACACTAGTACGGCTTTATACTAACTGCTTCTTAACTGTTAAAAGTAACAATTATTTTAACATTAAATAAAATTCAGTCCTAAATTATACTTTGAGCTTAGCTTTAACTTAGACTCACATGATTTCTACAAGTTCTTATCCATAATTTTATAAGAAAACATTAGATTTTATTGTTTCTCTAACGAGCCCAATGAAAAGATTATCAGTCACCAAGTTAATACATGTGCTCCCTGACCTCAGAGGTATCAAGAGACATGAGAAGCTAGAAATAAATGTGGTGACTAGAACTACTCTAATAAGACCCCTCTGTTAGAAGTATGACCTTACTGATTGGGGTATTGTTCAAAGGGTCCAAAAATGACTTCAAAAGAGAATCGAAAAACCATTTGTTACTCCTCTTATCACAAATTTCTTTATTGTGGTGGATATCAACTTCTCAGATCTTCAAAAACTACAAAGTATTCTTGAACATTGCACTACATTTGTTTCACTGGAAAATAATCAGAACATGACTGTGTGTCCCAGAATGGCATTGACTGTTTCCTAACCATTTTTTCTCTGGCCCTCACCATGCTGCCTAGAACATAGTAAAATTAACATAAACATTAGTGGAATGAAAAAGGAATGCTTTCCTTCTTCTTCTTTTTTTTTTTTTTTTACTTTACACGCATATTCACACTTTAATTTGAAATATAAAGCAATTGCTTGACAGATAATAATTTAAAAATGCTTACTCTTCACTTGTGTAAAAAATAAAGAAAATACTGCAATCCATATTATAGTTATGTGTCTTTTATATCATACTTAAGGCCAAGCATATTTATTTAATGTTGACCTTTGAAATCCACTGAGCTATCAATAACTTTCTTTCTGGGTAATTGTAGCTACTAATTTTAAAAAAAGGTTTCATCACATCAATCATAGCTAATAGCACACCTGATTGATGGGAAATGCTTTGCTAAAAATGTTGTTGTGCAATTCATTTGATTGGGCTAATTATCCTTATTTTCCTTGACCACTTCCATGTTAATTCTCACCTAATGGTAATGACAATTACTGGTGAGGAATGGCTTAGCAGTTGGATCCTTTGCCTGCCTCAGCCAGTAGAACGCTGGCGATTTCAGCACATGGTTCAGTTTGTTGCACCAATGAAATCTGTACCACAATTATTCCCTTGCTTTTAATGATGGGGTGGCCCAAAATCAGCAAGAGAAGGTTTCCACATGACACCCAGGTTAAAGTGCTAACAGATTGCAGTTCCTGTGCTTATTTTTGGTGCAGAGTAGATGAAAGAGAGCATCCAGCAAAACAATGCCAAGAATTGAGGACTTCGGCCAAATGTGCTACTTTCTGGCATTTCTTAAGTCCCACCCTTAACATTTGTTTTTTGACCTGACCTCCAGGCCCAGGGCTGAGGTGCCAGCAGTTCAGTAGTGGAGAGGGTCTGCTCTCCTCACGGGTCTCGCTGGGAGAGGCGTTCATTCAAGAGTTCTGAGAACAAGAGCCTTTTCATAACCTCAATTACCACAGGGTCAATCTGCACCCGAGTGTTTTCCAGAGGTACTTGGCTTGCCTGGCAAGCAGCTGTGGCTCTCCCTGCAACCAAGTTAAACTGTCATCAGTGTCTGTCTCTTAATGACAGCAGCAGCGGAGGATATTTTCTGATAATTGGCTTTTTGAGCAACCAGACCCGGGATCTGACTCTTGAACAAATAAAGCCTTGTCAGGATTAAGCCCCCATTAGTAATTCCGAAGAAATTTCTGTCAAGTTTGTGTGTGTGGTTTTGATATAACAAAAGAACATTAATTTCCTGACTACACGATCTCATATGCTTTAACTTCATTCACATATTTTACTTTTAAAAAAGGTGTATTACATTTTTCCAATAAATATATTTATGGCCTGCCGTGAGATTCATGCATAAGAATTGAAAATTACCATGACGCTGATGAATTCTGTCAACTGATTGAGCATCTCTCTATCCCTTCAATGCTCATGCATTCAAAGAGGTCTAGGTGCAGGTCAAAACACGGTATGGAAGGGCATTAGGATGAAATGAATCAAGTTATCCACTTAGATTAAAAACAACGTTCAGCTTGGCAAAACCCAATTTCGAATGTCTCAAATCAAAAGTGAAAACTCAACCAAATGGTTTAACTTAAAGTCTACTATACAGCCTTATTAAGGTACTAAATGTGTTGTAGTCACATCCATTTGAATGTTTATGATATATTATAAACATACATGTTTTATGCATTATGAAAACCTCCTTTGATCTCTCCTGAAAACCACAAAAACTTACTGAAGATTGTTTTAGCTTGAAAGTTTCTTGGAGAAAATCCATTTAGGCACACAGAAAATTACATGCTATCATTTTGAGAGAATTTATTCTGAAAAAGAGAGTTTTGTCTAAAATAGTTTGGGAATTTAAGTAGGGACTTGTAATGTGATTGTTGCTAATAACCGTGTGTGTGTCAGTCATATGAAATGTTTAGCAATGTTTTTTGCTTAATATTTAAAACTTATTCCAGTAGTAACACAAAATACTGATTTTTTTTTTTAGTGTGCTGGCTTTTACACATATTGACATTTTAAGTACTTTTTCATTTATAAAATTTCCCAAAGTTTTAATTTTTTCTTTCAGTTATGTGTTCTTATTGGTGACCTCTGCAAAAGCTAGGCTTCCACGCATGGCCTGAAGGGCCACTTTGTGCTGTACTATGTCCCTGGTGCCTAGAATAATGCCTGGCACATTCAGACACTCAAATGACATTTGCTAAATATGAATCTCTAACCATTTGAATTAACAAAACAATCACAAGGGTACTGGCCCATATTAACATCAATGAAAAGGCTGAGATACTCTTGGGAATACTTCAGAAAAATTATAATACAATTAACCTTATAATTCCATAAAATTTATAGTGTAGGATTCAAATAATCTGTCTTTCTAGGTTTATGTTAATTTACGCATTTATATAAAAAATATTCTGAGAAGACAAGAAAAATTGTGTAGGCACAAATTTCAACAAGTTTTTTTTTTTGGTTTTTATTTTTTGCTTTTCAGCTGCATAAATAAATGTTTGGTGGGAAATGAATGCATATGCCAGTTAATTTGAGTATCAATTCATTTCATGTAAACAAACTTTTATCTCAATGGTAGATTATGGTTGGATATATATCTGTATGAAGAGCAGAACGCATACTAGGACCTTTCCACAGTAGAACCTTAGCAACTATCATTTAATTGATATATGTAATCATATAACATTTGTGTTCAAAAAGAAAACAAAATTGAGTTTTTTATATAATAGTTACCATCATAGGGGATATTTAATTTAATCCCCACAACCATCCATGAGGGATGAGTTGAGAAAGAACACTCACGCTTATTGATCACATTATAACAGTAAGCACATTGTTCTAGAAATTATATATACTTATGTATGTAGAGGGAGGGAGGCAGAACAGAGAAGGAAGGAAACAAAAAGGGAGGGGGAAGGAAGGGAAAGAAGGAGAACAAAGAGGGTGGGAGAAAAAAAGTGGGGGGGTGGAAACAGGGAGGAAAGGAGAAAAAAAGAGGAAGGGAAGGAGCAGAAGGAGAGGGATAAATAGAAGGAGAGGAGATGGATAAAGTGTTTGAAGTTTCCTTACTAACTACAAGTGTATTTTCAAAATAGGAGTAAAGAGCCAAAACTGGTTTGGCTCAGTGGATAGAGCGTCAGCCTGCAGACTGAAGGGTCCCGGGTTCGATTCCGGTCAAGGGCATGTACCTTGGTTGCAGGCACATCCCCAGTAGGGGGTGTGCAGGAGGCGGCTGATCGATGTTTCTCTCTCATCGATGTTTCTAACTCTCTATCTCTCTCCCTTCCTCTCTGTAGAAATCAATAAAATATATTTTTTAAAAAAATAGGACTAAAGAGATAAGGGATGGCTTTGACCTTCTGTAGTCTAAGTTTCAATACTGAGCATAAAGTGGTGAATTCAGATGACATACCCCAGCAAAGATTGCTGAAGCAGCTGGGAGTGAAGGAGTGAAAGGAGTGTTAGCTATATTACCAGGACCACACCCGAATTCTGAGGCTGTCTCCTTTGTCAGCCAGTGGTGGCACAGACTATAGGACAGGGATTCATTCTGAGCGCATGGTGCTCTGGACTCACAACAATACTGTAGGCTAAACATCAGAGTCTTTATTTTGCACATGAGAAAACTGAAGTTCCACAAAAGTAACACCACACCTAGTTCATGATCTACCGATGTACAAACTATACATATTTATTACAAAATCTGAGGTCATAAGGAGTGTTGCCTAGTGGAGGCTCAGGTCACATGCATGTATATTGGCAGTTACTGTGCCCAGGAGAGGGCTTTAAAATGCAACTTAAATAAGCATATATTATGATGTTTATATTTGTTTTCTAATGCTGAGTAACATACTACCACACACTAAGTGATTATAACAGCAAACATTTATTATCTCATAGTTTTTGTAGGTCAGTGTCTAGGTATAGTTCAACTGATTTTCAGCCCAAGGCCTCATGAGCCTGCAATCAAGATGTCATTTGTGATTGTTATCTCATCTGAGACTTGGTGACTTGTTCTTAGCTCACTGGCAATTGAGAGAATTGAGTGTCTTTCGATTATAGGACTGAGGTCCTCCAATATTAGAGACTATTCACCCTTCTCTGTCATGTGTCTCTCTATATACCATGCTCTTTGCTTCTTGGAGGTTAGCAGGAAAGTGTATCTCATTTCTTTGGTCTCTGACCTCTTGAGCTTCTTTTGAAGGACTCACCTGATTAAGTCATACCCACCCAGAATAATATTTCTTTTGATTAGCATAAAGTTCACTCGCTGCACAAGGGCCTTAGTTACAGCTGCAAAATCCCTTCACCTTTGCCAGAGAAAGTACTATGATCAGGAAAGCAATATCTTACTCCCGTTTGCCATATTCTCTTGTTCGGAAGGAATTTAAATCTCCTGCCCACACTCAAAGAGGGGGCTAAGAAGAACATGACACATTGGGAGTTATCTTAGAATTCTACCTAGCACAAGGTATGCAATGGAAGCATTCTTAGTGCAGAATCCTTACCTTCTTGCAACAGCCTCAGCCACACTCCCATGTCACTGGCTTAGTCCATGGATACATTCGAGTTTGTAGAATACTTGTTATTACTTTAATATGATAAAAGTATAGCTAGGTACCTGACATTCTTAAAATTAATAGGTCTTGTAAAGAAGTGGTAATTTTTTTTAGAGAGAGTGGAAGGGAAGGGGAAAGATGAGAGAGAGAGAGAGAGAGAGAGAGAGAGAGAGAGAGATGTTAGAGAGACACATTGATTTGTTGCCTTCCTCAAATGCCCCAGACTCGGTCGGGGATGTAGCCTGCAACCTAGGTACATACCCTTTACCGGAATTGAACCCCGGACCCTTCAGTTCACGGGCAGACACTCTATCCACTGAGTCAAACCGGCTAGTGTGAAAAGTGGTAATTGTTGACCACATCTATAAAGAGTTGTTTATTCTTATCATTCTGATTTAGCAGTCAAACAGTAGCAATCTGGAAAGCAGAGAAAGGAAAAGTTTACTTTGTCTAAATGAATACTTACTTCACTTCTAATAGCTATATTTTGGATCTCAAAATATTCCAGAGATCAGGCAATTCTTTCTGAATACTTTCTACTAAAAAAGTGGATCATGCATCAACCACATCTCCTGGACACTTGTTTGAAATGGGGAATTGTGGGCTTCATGCCAGACCTACTGGTTCAGAATAGCTATTGTAACAAGATCCAGGTGATTTTTTGGCACATTATTGTTTGAGACGTGCTATCTGGAAAAGCTTACATTCATTTTACATATTACCTCTTGCATCTATGCCTTTGAATATTCTTTCATTCACTTGTTGATTTAACATAGACTATATAACAATGTTTTAAAGATCCTTTTAAGATATATAGTGATACCTACATAAATGGATTTAACTAAGTTTTGGAGTCATAGAAATGGGGAAAGGAGAACAGAGAGATGACTGCTTTTCTTGTTTCCTTTTCCCCCTCCATCCTTCTGTTTTGATCTTGGCACTCAGAAGCCAGGGACCTCATTTCCTCCTTCTACTCCAAACAGAGAGAGATAAACTTTAGATTAAGCAATAAAGTCAAACTGAAAAGGCCAAAGTAGCCAGATGAGAATGGGAATAACTGAAGAATATTTTCACCTTGCCAAACTAGTCTTTTTAACTTCATTAAAAGATACAGAAGAAATCATAAGACAGCATAATACCATATATCGCCTTTACCATTACAAGGAAGTCTATACCACACAGGACTCAGCAAAACCTGAGTCATCTGTGATGTGGCACACTGCAATTATTTGAAGTGAGAATTCAAAAGACATTTTTGCATTAAGAAATTCCTCTAAAACTATAGAAAATTATATAAATGCACTAAAGATTCAGCCTATGGTCTTATGAACCATCAAACTCAATTAAAAATCTATAATAATAAAAGTGTAATATGCTAATTAGACCAGACAGCTGAACGACCTTCTGGAGGTCATTCTGGACGTCCTTCCTGACGAAGCTGTGGTGGTAGGGGCTGAGGCAGAGGTAGTTAGGGACAATCAGGCAAGCAGGCGAGCAGTTAGGGGTGATCAGGCAGGCAGGCAGAGTGGTGAGGTGTGATCAGGCAGGAAGGCAAGTGGTTAGGGGCAATCAGGCAGGCATGCAGAGGGGGTTAGGGGGAATCAGGCAGGCAGGAGAGCAGTTAAGGGTGGTCAAGCAGGCAGGCAGAGTGGTTAGAGGTGATCAGGCAGGCAGGCAAGCAGTTAGGGGCCATCAGGCAGGCAGGCGAGTGGGTAGGAGCGATCAGGCAGGCAGGCAAGTGGTTAGGAGCAATCAGGCAGGCAGGCAAGCAGTTAGGGGTGATAAGGCAGGCAGGCAGAGTGGTTAGGTGTGATCAGGCAGGAAGGCAATCAGGCAGGCAGGCAGAGAGGGTTAGGGGTAATCAGGCAGTCAGGTGAACAGTTAGGGTCCGAAACCAGCAGTCAGACATCCCCCGAGGGGTCCTGGATTGTGAGAGGGGTCAGGTCGGGCTGAGGGACCCCCCCCCCCATGCACAAATTTCATGCACCGGGCCTCTAGTTGAACAATAAAATAAGATAGAAGGAGAAAAGTTTAGTTTAAAATAGTTTCTTTCCACATTTGATATTTGCCAAAGAAATAATGACTTTTGCTTTAATATCTTTACAGTGAATTACTATATTCAAAAGTACAGAGTTCAACACCATTTATTTTTACTTTTATATTCTGGAAGATAACAATTCTCAAAATCACCTATGTTCTGCAAAACCCACTTGGTTTCATCAGGAATCCTCAATTATCTGCTTTGCTTCAAGCTAACCCATATTGTAAAGTTACAACAGAGTTAGAAATCTACCACTGATTGGCTATGTTCTTAGGCAAACTACTCAAACTACTTCAGCTTTAGTTTCATGATTTCATGGGGTAAAATATTAGCAAATCCTTACATAGTTATGATAATAAAAGAAATATTATAATGTAAAGCAATTAGTACAACATCTAAAAATACTAAATGCTCAAATCTAGCTGTTGTAATTGTTATAGACTTATGAATGCATGCCTCAAAGCCATATTTTCTATTACTTTTAAGATATTTAAAAACACGAGCAGTCAAAGCTCCTCCTTCTTTATTAATAGTTGTGATAATATTTCAGTTTAAAACTATGATGCATATTATCAAATATCCTGGTGTTGATATATTGAATGGCACTCATTCAATTCCTACTTTCACATTTTTTGTGTTGACTAAGGTTGAAGTCACCACCTGGGTAATTATCTTACTCCATATAGTATCATTTTTTAATTTCACTTTATTAAGAAATTTTAAAAAGAAAAGTAAAAACAAATGGTATAGTGAGTTATAGTTATTTTGTGAGCAGTGAGCAAAAATTGCTATAAATAACTTATAGAAATAATTATGGTGTTACCAGTGATTTTCACGTCCCTATTCCTGTCTAAAATGTATAAACAAATTTAGTTTTTCTAAATTAGTTTGGTCTGGTTTTGAACAAATGTTGGTCTGGTCCAAAAGTTGTTTATTGTATATAAACACAGTTCAAGGAAGTGTATTAGACATCTAGACATGATTTCTGCTCTAAGATATGTAATGTCCAAAGAAGATCACGTTAACCCACATCAAATGATGGGGAGTCCATGATAGAATAGCTTTAAAATACAAGTTTTCATAAGCCACATCATTGTGTGCAAAGTCTTATGAAGTAGACAGACAAATCTGTGGAAGCACAGAAATGAAAATCAATAGGTGGGATGATCCTGCAAGCTGTTTTTCATTTACTTGTCTACTCACTTATCAAGTGTGCGTGTGTCCCCTGTTAACTATTTTAGAAGTTTCTTGCATGCTTGTCGAAGTAAAGGAGAAGAGGAGAGTGGAACTCATTTGTTAGGGCCTGGATATCAGAAGCAAATACAATGAGAAAGGCTAGAATGTATTTTGTTCTTTATTATAGGGGAGACTTGACTGAATAGTGTAGAGAATGAGTACTGGAAACTTGTACTGAATCCTCTACTGTATGTGCCACCTTATAATCACTTGTATATCCTCTACTAGCAACCGGTGCCTGGGAAGCACACTCCATCCACATGCCACCTTCCCAACTCTGCGCTTGCTCCACAGACTGACCAGAGGTAGTTGCCAAATCCCATTTGAGGAGATGCAGAGGCTGTAGCGAGTTACCGGAAGTGTTGGCTCTGTAGAATCATACTGACTTGATGCTGGTGGCCATGCTTTGCCATTCTCCAGCAGAGGGTATCAAAAGCAGATGGGAGAGGAGGGTATGTCGCTTCTGAAACACAAGAATTTAATTCCCCAGCTGCTTCCCAGCAACGTTCTTTCTGAGCATGTTGTTTAGATCTTGTGTTCATCACAGGGTTATTGCACTATGAAAATAGTTATATTCACCACCCTTGCTTGGAATTTCTCAAGTGGTTTTCTGGTTTTTATAACCAAAGAATCTTGACTAGCATTGATATGTAGGATGAAGCCAAGTCATGGTGAGTCCTTAAAGCCAACCAAAGAAATTGTGTTTAGGTATAATAGGAAATGACACCATCAAAGCCTTGGAATAAGGACCTGAAGTGATCAAAGTGGTTTTAAAAAAGAGGGATTTGGCAGCAGTATTCAGGATTGATTAGATGATCCTGGAATCATGTAAACCAGCTCAGGGTTTCATACAGTATGTAGAGAAACAGATCTGTAAATGGTACATATATCCAAATAAAATTGATCCTTACTACCACAGAAGTAATGGCTACCATACCATGAAAATTTATTAAGCATCAAACACTGTACTTACTAAGAAATTTATGTATATTATTGAATTACATTTTTACACTGAACATTATCCTTTTTAAAATTATTTTTTAAATTTATCTTTATTGTGGAAAGTAGTACAGATATTTCCCATTTCCCCTCTCATTGACCCTGTCTAGTCCATCCTGCTCCCTTCCCCTCCTAGACCTTCCCTGCACTATTGTCTGTCCCTATGCATTTACGTTCATTGGTTAATCTATTCCGGATCTGTCACTACCATTTCATATTAGAACAATTAAATAATTTTAGCAAAAGTAAACATCCTGCTTAGTGGTTTAGCTAAATTTGAGCCCAGTTTTGTCTGAAACAAAGTATCATCATGCCCTTTTGATTTCTAATATTTTAATAGCGTGGACATTATGGTGCATACATCTTGTATCATATCACATGCTAGGACCTGAGTTAGACATTAGGCATCTAAAAGTGAATAATCCCAGTTCTCTGAGACATTCAAACAACTGTGATATTTTTTCACAGAGCATTGCCCCATTTTTTTGTGTGTGTAAAATTTTGCAGACATTTAAAGTAAAGGAATAGGTTGTCTTTTGATAATTGTCTCAAAGAACTCCAAGTGTAGTTATCACACATAATTATCACATTTTCAAAGGTGAGCAGCATTTATAAAGAGAAACACTTAAATACCTTATTTAAAAGGGGTTCTTGAAATATTAGCAAGGCCACAGAGTGAACCAACATTGCAGTAGAGCAGATGATCAAACAGATGAAGTGAGGTTTTCAGTTCTGGAGAGGTGGCAAATCTACAATCACTGCTTGAATTCTCTCTGGGACAGTCACACAGGTGAGAAATGACAGGAACAAGTCTCAAAATCTATCATGAATTTTTATGAAAAAGCCCTTAGAAGTCAAAGGTGATATGGATCTAGAGTGTGGTATGGGGGAAAGGGGGCACATATGTTATCTAGCCCTGTCACCTCCAAGGCAGAAATATGGTGGTCCAGGCTAAAAAGAGATTGCATGACAAATTGGTATGGAAACCCTTTTGGATGGGAAACAGATGGTGAGGGGAGGGGAGATATTATGCATCATCTTCCATTTTAAAATAAAACTTTATTGTTGAAATTATTACATATGTCCCTCTTTTCCCCCCATTGACCTCTTCTAGCCTGCTCCCCCCCTGCCCCAGGCCTTCACCACCCTATTGTCTGGGTCCATGGGTTATGCAACCAAACTTTTTGGTTGATCTCTTCCCACCTACCCATCCACCCCTTCCCTCTGAGATTCCACAGTCTGTTTAACTGTAAGAGGCATCTCTTTAAAATGAGATGTTTCTCAAGAGACTGTGTCAGCCCATATATGTGTATGTGGGGAGAGAGGACAGTGAATAGCTGAGTCGATGATGTCAAACCAGAAGCTCTCTTTTACAGAGAACAGTTCCACTTCTTATCTAACCAGAGTCTCTACCCAGGTTCTGAGATTTGATCATAACTACAGGTACCCCAAACCAGAAGTGGCAGTGGATAATCCAAAAGAATATGAGTATAAAAGAAAAAAAATTATTGAGATAATTATGGAATATAGGTAACATAAAAGAGAAACCAAAATTAGATATCTACACTAATAAAAGACAAAGATGCTAATTGACCATACCTTTGCTATGCCCTAAGCCATGCCCACCAGCCAATCAGAGTGACTATATGCAAATTAACCCAACCAAGATGCCAGCTGACAGCCACGGAGCTGGAGCAAACAGGAGGCTTGGTTTCCCAGGCGATGGAGAAAGCCAAGTTTCCTGCCAGCCCTGAGTCGGCAGTGGCCTCTGCTCATTGCAACTAAGTTTCAATTATAGAACACAAATAAATCCCAGATACCTGCTTCCAGCCAGCCTCCACTGGGAGCTTGGGTGGCTGGGGTTTGTGACCAGACTGCAAACGGCCTTCAGCTCCTCACCCAGACTGGCCAGGCACTCCAGCAGGACCCTTCCCACCCTGAAGGGGCTGTGGCCAGCCTGAAAACAGCCATCAGCCCCTCACGCAGGGTGGCCAGGCACTCCTATATAATAAAAGGGTAATATGTAAATTGACCCTAACAGCAGAATGACTGGGAATGACTGGTCACTATGACTCACACTGACCACCAGGAGGCAGATGCTCAATGCAGGAGCTGCCCCCTGGTGGTCAGTGC